>NC_074667.1:70785507-70788007 GCF_029448725.1 Salvelinus fontinalis
CATAAACACACACACAAACAAACACACTCACACAAACACACGCCATAACAGAGACCTCTCTCTCACAAACACACTCTCTCCCCCTCCTTTTGAAATATGTCCTATATATAGTATACTTACTTTGTTGTGTATTTCATATTTCTTATTCTTATTTCTCATGTTATTTTCTAGTACTACATTGTTTTTGATTATTGCATTGTTGGGTTTTGAATTTGAGAGATAGGCATTTCACTGTACCTTGTGCACGTGACATTAAAACTTCAAACAAACACACTCCCAATAAGCTTGGTAAGCCCTTGCCCTCCTCCACCCCTTAGTAAACAACCACCGTGTCACGTAGCAGCGACAGGCAGCTCACCTTTTCTGAGGCAGCAGCCAATTGACAGTGGCATGGTGGTGTTTAACCCGTAAGATTCTAATCCCTGTCTAAACCGGGTACGGGGAACCTATATGGAATTGTTTTAAGAATGTCATACCAATGATCATTTTGTTATTTGTTTTTTTAATTTTAAGACCCTTTTAAAGTATCCCCAAACAGCCTATACAAACAAACGGAATAACATATTTACTACATGGAACAACAGTCCCAAAATAAACTCTAAATGAAGTGTCTGAGAAAGATAAGAAAGACCAGGAAACACATGTATCTATTTTTTTTTTTTTACATGTATTTAACCCTTTGTTTGGGGGCACTAAACAGTCTCCATATGTACTACCATGATGTTTTTCAACTTATTTGTTTTCAACCTCCAGATGAGTCTTGTGAGGCCCGAGGGTGTCAAACAACCGACCACGTTCCTGAGGGTCTCACCTTTACACGTATTAGTGCGTAGCTCAAACTATTCGGACGCTACAGACAAAAGTTGGCAGATCGGCGGCACTGACTTCACACGAGTCTCCAGACACTTGTTGGGGTCGTAGAACAAAACACGGAGAACACCATCATGTTTCGTGAGAGTCTCATCTTTCCAGGGGGTTTGTGAGCCAAACCGTTTAGACGCTACAGACAATTTTATGAGAAGGAAGATTTTTTTCCAATTTTTCCGTCTCATGGTCTGACAAACCATTCACCGCAGACGTGGAAATGTTATGTAGGTGGATGTCGACATCCAACGTAAAAAATACATTTAAAAAACGATATTTCTAGCTTAAATTTACGGATGTTGACGGCGATGTTTTTTATGATGCGGTTGGAGTGGACATTGACCTTTAGGTGGGTTTTAACAGAACCTGCAACACAAGACCTTTTCGGAAACCAAGACCTGATCGAAAGTGTCATGGTGGTATTTAACAGAGCAGGGGGAGGTGTAAGGGACGACCTTCTAGATAACATACACACACACACACACACACACACACACACACACACACACACACACACACACACACACACACACACACACACACACACACACACACACAGACACACACACACACACGCACGCACTTACTAACACATAAGCGCCCACACACACACACGCACACCCACACACCCACACACACACCCACACACACCCACACACACCCACACACATCAAGCTACACCCTGTTATACGTATTTCAACTTTAATCCATTTTAAGCAAGATTAATAAGTTAGTAAATAAGTTAAAGATTGCTAAAGGTTTTATTTAAAGGTTTTAATTAAAGATATCCCACTTAATGATCGTAGATCTACATGCGTGTGTGCTCTTAGGTTGGAGTCTGATTGATTGGAGTAACGTGCAGCTTTTGTAGCATGACTCCCTCGCCGGGTCGATGTGTTCCTAGATCCCTGAATAGCAACATGCACAAGGGGGGGGGGGGGGGGTGTTCCTGTTGTCAACTTCCCATTTGTGTTAAAAGTAAAGAAGAGTCACTTAAAAAATATCACCACCACTGTTAGCTAATTTCAAAGAAAACCAACTGCATTTTTTGTATTATATTTACACGTTTTGGGTTTGTTTTAGATTACCTTGTTTTGTGTCTGTTGACTGAAGGCTACTCTGCTAGCAGCTTGCTAGCTAGCTGGCTAAAAACATCACCACCACTGTTAGCTAATTTCAAAGAAACCCAACTGCATTTCTTAATTATAGCTACATGTAGTGAAAGTTTTGGGTTTGTTTTACAGGACCTTGTTTTTGTGTCTGTTGACTGAAGGCTACTCTGCTAGCAGCTTGCTAGCTAGCTGGCTAAACACATCACTCAAGTTAGCCTTTTAGCTTCCTATATCTTCCCCATGTGAAATAATCAGATTTAAAAAGAAATTATAATAATATGCCATGACAAATATTATTTTCTTGTCAATGTAGCCTATAACATTATATCAGAATCTATTCACTCCAATATAAGCTATAGATATGTTTGGTCATGGAGAAAAAACCCAATAGCTTGTGGCTGATTTTAGGTAGTCAATCAACTAGTTATTATTTTTAAACAAAAAAATGTTTTGGGGGGGGTGGGGGGGGGTTTAATAAGGCTACAATGTTGTTTAAGTTATTGTTTGAACAGTCGCTGAGATTG
>NC_074667.1:70793007-70855507 GCF_029448725.1 Salvelinus fontinalis
AACAGCAGGGCCATTAGCTACAATACCTCGGTCTCCTAGCCTGGAAACAGCATGACCATTAGCTACAATACCTCAGTCTCCTAGCCTGGAAACAGCAGGGCCATTAGCTACAATACCTCGGTCTCCTAGCCTGGAAACAGCATGACCATTAGCTACAATACCTCGGTCTCCTAGCCTGGAAACAGCAGGGCCATTAGCTACAATACCTCGGTCTCCTAGCCTGGAAACAGCATGACCATTAGCTACAATACCTCGGTCTCCTAGCCTGGAAACAGCAGGGCCATTAGCTACAATACCTCGGTCTCCTAGCCTGGAAACAGCAGGGCCATTAGCTACAATACCTCGGTCTCCTAGCCTGGAAACAGCAGGGCCATTAGCTACAATAAATCAGTCTCCTAGCCTGGGAACAGCAGGGCCATTAGCTACAATAAATCGGTCTCCTAGCCTGGAAACAGCATGACCATTAGCTACAATACCTCGGTCTCCTAGCCTGGAAACAGCAGGGCCATTAGCTACAATACCTCGGTCTCCTAGCCTGGGAACAGCAGGGCCATTAGCTACAATACCTCGGTCTCCTAGCCTGGAAACAGCAGGGCCATTAGCTACAATACCTCAGTCTCCTAGCCTGGGAACAGCAGGGCCATTAGCTACAATACCTCGGTCTCCTAGCCTGGAAACAGCAGGGCCATTAGCTACAATACCTCGGTCTCCTAGCCTGGAAACATCATGGCCATTAGCTACAATACCTCGGTCTCCTAGCCTGGGAACAGTAGGGCCATTAGCTACAATACCTCGGTCTCCTAGCCTGGAAACTGCAGGGCCATTAGCTACAATACCTCGGTCTCCTAGCCTGGAAACTGCAGGGCCATTAGCTACAATTCCTCGGTCTCCTCTGAGAGGCTCGACAGAGGACTGTCTCTCAGTTGTGACTTTTTTTTCATGTACTTGATTTCAACAAGTATCCCTAGAAACAGGTTATTATATAGATAAAACAAGTATATAGCTTAACAATAGGAATATGTAGAAACCTCTGTCTGGTCTTATCTGAGACGTTTGAACAGTTGTGACTGATATTTGATGTAGCTACCTCATTTGAATAAGTACCATACAGAAACGTCCGGTCTGCTCTGGTCTGAAAGGCTCAAAGAGGACTGTGTCTCAGAGTTAGGGTAAGTATTTTATCTGCTATTCATCTATCAGAACAATACTTGCAAAATGGACACTTTATGCTATATAGATAAAACAATGATATAGCTAAACATTAGAGCTATAGCTAAAATAATTATATACTGTAGAGCAGGTATTCCCAAACTGGGTTTTGCGTACCCCTGCCGTCAGGGGGTAAGCCAAATAAAAATGTGATTCACATTTAAATTATTATCTTTTTTTTTTCACATTTTCAAACAGTCCATTTATATTTTACAACAGGGCTATACATTTGGGTGAGGTGTTTTTTCTCTCGCCTAAGTAGCCTCGTTTCACTGGCAAAAAAATACAATTAAACCATCTAGTGTTCAGTGAAATAACAACACAATGTCAAATACAGGTAGCCTAGTCAAATAATTAACATCCAATCACATTATCCGTTTCTCTCTCGGGGAAATTCCACTAACGGTCCGTATGTAGCCGAACGTAGCTGCTTCTCATTCTGTTAGCTCGAAAATGGATAAATGGTAAAAAAAAAGCAAGGCCCTACAGCCACAGCCATAGAGCCACAGCCATAGAGACACATACCAGCTCTACTGGTAGTACTGCTACTACTAGCAGTACTACACCTGCTTTAGCAGCAGCTAATGGGGATCCATAATATATACAAATACCAATACAAATACATAAATACAATTGTATAAACTACCTTAATTTTGGGTTGGACCCCAGGAAGAGTAGCTGCTGCCTTGGCAAAATTAAGGAATTGATCGTGGACTTCAGGAGACAGCAGATGGAACACTCCCCCATTCACATCGACGGGGCCACAGTGGAGAAGGTGAAAAGTTTAAAGTTCCTCGGCGTACACATCACTGAGCATCTGAAATGGTCCACCACACACAGACAGTGTGGTGAAAAAGCTCAACAGCGACTCTTCAATCTCAGGAGACTGAAGAAATTTGTCTTGGCTCCTAAGACCTTCACCATTGAGAGCATCCTGTCGGGCTGAATCACTGGCTTGTATGGCAACAGCACCGCCCGCTACAACAGGGCTCTCCAGAGGGTGGTGCGGTCTGCACAACGCATCACCGTGGGGACACTACCTGCCCTCCAGGACACCTACACCACCCGATGTCACAGGAAGGCCAAACAGAACATCAACCACCCGAGCCACAGCCTGTTCACCCGCTATCAACCAGAAGGGCGAGGTCAGTAAAGGTGCATCACAGCTTCTATCTCAAGGCCATCAGACTGTTAAATAGCCATCACTTGCCAGCCTCCACCCAGTACCTTTCCCTGAACTTAGTAACTGTCTCTAGCCGGCTATCACACGGTAACATCAAGGCAAAAGGGTGGCTACTTCGAAGAATATCAAATATCAAATATATTTTGATTTGACACTTTTTTGGTTACTAAATGATTCCATATGTGTTGTTTCATAGTTTTGATGTCTTCACTAGTATTCGACAATGTAGAAAATAATACAAATAAAGAATAAACCTGGAATGAGTCGGTGTGTCCAAACTTTTGACTGGTACTGTACATAGACCTGGAATCACTAGTCACTATAATAATGGAACACTGGTCACTTTAATAATGGAACACTAGTCACTTTAATAATGGAACACTAGTCACTTTAATAATGGAACACTGGTCACTTTAATAATAGAACACTGGTCACTATAATAATGGAACACTGGTCACTTTAATAATGGAACACTAGTCACTTTAATAATGGAACACTGGTCACTTTAATAATGGAACACTGGTCACTTTAATAATGGAACACTGGTCACTTTAATAATGGAACACTGGTCACTTTAATAATGGAACACTGGTCACTTTAATAATGGAACACTGGTCACTTTAATAATAGAACACTGGTCACTTTAATAACGGAACACTGGTCACTTTAATAACGGAACACTGGTCACTATAGAAATGGAACACTGGTCACTTTAATAATGGAACACTGGTCACTTTAATAATGGAACACTGGTCACTTTAATAATGGAACACTGGTCACTGTAATAATGGAACACTGGTCACTGTAATAATGGAACACTGGTCACTTTAATAATGGAACACTGGTCACTTTAATAATGGAACACTGGTCACTTTAATCATGGAACACTGGTCACTATAATAATGGAACACTGGTCACTTTAATAATGGAACACTGGTCACTTTAATAATGGAACACTGGTCACTTTAATAATGGAACACTGGTCACTTTAATAACGGAACACTGGTCACTTTAATAATGGAAGACTGGTCACTTTAATAACGGAACACTGGTCACTTTAATAATGGAACACTGGTCACTTTAATAATGGAACACTGGTCACTTTAATAACGGAACACTGGTCACTTTAATAATGGAACACTGGTCACTTTAATAATGGAACACTGGTCACTTTAATAATGGAACACTGGTCACTTTAATAACGGAACACTGGTCACTATAGTAATGGAACACTGGTCACTTTAATAAAATGTTCACATACTGTTTTACCCATTTCATATCTATATACTGTTTTCTGGTCAAAAATGTTTCCTATTCATCTAACGCTCTATATACACTATGTAAATGTAGGCCAGTCTGTAGTTTAATCTCTAAACAGATCATCAGACTTTACCAGCAAGAACACTGAGCCAGGAAATATCTACAACTGATTCCAATTAAAGAATTAGCAGCTTCCTTCAGAGACATTACAAGGCTGAGATATAACCTTACAAGATATATAATGACACATTATTTAAAGTAAGATTGCATCGCTTAAGGCTATAGTCTCTTGTGACAGAGTGTTAAACGCAGAGATCTGAGTCCCGAGATTACTCAGGCTGTGATCTAACCACATGTTTAATTGTGTTGTGTGATTGGCTCACAGCGAGTTCAACTGTCAAACAGTTCTACGATTTATCAACTCAAATGAATTGATCACTTGAGTTCGATTCAATGAGATGAGTCAAATGTCAAAAACACTAAACTAATCACAGTTTAAATGCTACGATGCATTTACTCCAATTAAATCATCACTTTATCTTAATTGGCTGTGTCAAATGTGATGCGACAACACAAAAGCTAATCACAGTTTCAATTCCTCTCCTAACCAGGAGTAAAGTGGGACTGACAGCATACATTTGATTTCAGAAAGAGAAAGAGAGGTTAGAGAATTCATTCCTTTCAACCAAAAAATCATGAGAACTGCACTTCTATAGTGTCCTACATCAGTGCCACTTTACATGATAAAGGAGAATAAATCGTATGAATATCTGTGAATATGACTTTGGACTTGAAACTAAGCTATGAAGAACCTCTCTCAAACCGACTGAGTCAAAGCTACGAAGAACCTCTTCCTTTAAACCGACTGAGTCAAAGCTACGAAGAACCTCTCTCTCAAACCGACTGAGTCAAAGCTATGAAGAACCTCTCTCTCAAACCGACTGAGTCAAAGCTATGAAGAACCTCTCCCTCAAACCGACTGAGTCAAAGCTACGGAGAACCTCTCCCTCAAACCGCCCGAGTCAAAGCTACGAAGAACCTCTTCCTTCAAACCGACTGAGTCAAAGCTACGAAGAACCTCTCCCTCAAACCGACTGAGTCAAAGCTACGAAGAACCTCTCCCTCAAACCGACTGAGTCAAAGCTACGAAGAACCTCTCCCTCAAACCGACTGAGTCAAAGCTACGGAGAACCTCTCCCTCAAACCGCCCGAGTCAAAGCTACGAAGAACCTCTTCCTTTAAACCGACTGAGTCAAAGCTACGGAGAACCTCTCCCTCAAACCGACTGAGTCAAAGCTATGAAGAACCTCTCTCTCAAACCGACTGAGTCAAAGCTATGAAGAACCTCTCTCTCAAACCGACTGAGTCAAAGCTATGAAGAACCTCTCTCTCAAACCGACTGAGTCAAAGCTATGAAGAACCTCTCTCTCAAACCGACTGAGTCAAAACTATGAAGAACCTCTCTCTCAAACCGACTGAGTCAAAGCTATGAAGAACCTCTCTCTCAAACCGACTGAGTCAAGCTATGAAGAACCTCTCCCTCAAACCGACTGAGTCAAAGCTATGAAGAATCTCTCTCTCAAACCGACTGAGTCAAAGCTATGAAGAACCTCTCTCTCAAACCGACTGAGTCAAAACTATGAAGAACCTCTCCCTCCAACCGACTGAGTCAAAGCTATGAAGAACCTCTCCCTCAAACCGACTGAGTCAAAGCTATGAAGAACCTCTCCCTCAAACTGAGTCAAAGCTAAGAGAACCTCTCCCTCCAACTGGCCCAGGCTTCCAACCGCTAGACCACCAACCATCCAAAATCCACCCCACAGTTCCCGAGAGATGCCCCTCAGGCATTCGAAACCTTTCTGTCCATTCCCCCTGAGCCCAATGCACCAACAACCAACAAAATGAACAAAAGAGAAACAACAAAAAACAACAAAAAACAACAAAAAACAACAGAAAACAACACTGCAAAAAAACAAAAAGACATCAAGGTCCAATACTTTTCAGTGCACGTGTGGCACTATCTACATGTGTGTATGTGAATGTCCATGTGTGTGCACGTGTGGCACTATTTACACGTGTGCATGTGAATGTCCATGTGTGTGCACGTGTGCGTTTGAATGTGATTTGTGTGTTTATACATAAGTACAAACACCTGCGCGACATCATTCTCAGGATAAACATTGGATGTAACAGAGTTGCCCCTTCGTGAAATTCAAACATATTTTTTTGGGGGGGGGGGTTATTTTGACTTGACTTTTACCTTTGACTTTCATTCTACCCCCCCCCCCCCCACCCAGAAACTCCACTCCCGTTTGTCTCCAGTTCCACATCCCCGGTTGGTTTACTATTGAGGTTCCTTGGGTCTCCTCCGAACTAGGTAAATCCTCTTTTAGTTTTTTAAGGCGTCCTCATTGCAAGGACCAACAATACATTACAACTGAATGTTCTGGTGCTACTCCATTAAGAAATGTTACTTGGGGAAATTTTTATTGAGGAATGTAATAGTTTTTTTCATGATTATTTGTGTTGTGCTAGTTATTTTACTGGTTTTATATCGTATTTGATTAGCAACTTCGCTAATTTTGTCTCATGGAATTGTATCTGAACGACTCCCCCTTGTAAAAGAGAACCCTGGTCTCAGTGGGGACTTCCTGCTTACAAGTAGAGGTCAAATATAATTGGTGGGGCTTGTGGTGATAGTGATAGAACTTTGGTCGAGTTCGATTCCCCCCACACTTTTGCATGGCATTTTCCCTGTTTTGGTCGAGGTCGATTGACCTCTTTAACACATGTATAGAATTGCACTACTTATTTCATCCTACATCAGACGTTAGTCCCACTTTACATCATAAAATGAAAACGAACAGTTTGGACTGTCCTTTAACTGATATGACTTTAAACTTCAGACAAAGCTGGGATTGGACTGAAGTCCTCCGTCTCTCCGTCTGAGAGAATGATTGGGACTGCTAGCATCCTTTGTTTGACGACTTTCTGTTGCTTTCCTCAGAGGGCAAATACAGGCTCCACAAGTTTCAAAGTAAAAGGTGTAAACTCTAACCTCATACCAGCCGCTATCAGCTATAGCTGTTTTTGTGTGACTGTGTCCAGTGTTTGTGTTTTGTTTTGTCACTTGGTTTAAAGCTAATGGGGATCTGCATTTTTATATATATTGATGAGTATTTTTCAATATTACTTTCGTTCTTCTAGTACTGCTAGTTACATGTTGCTGTATCTATTGTTTTGATCATGTGTTCAATGGGTTTTTACTACTTGCTGTAAAATGTATTGCCTCCCTGGATAATAAAGAATGTCTGTCTCTGTCTGTCTGTCTGTCTGTCTGTCTGTCTGTCTGTCTGTCTGTCTCAGACTCTGGTCTGCATTGTGGGGAAGACACACCGTGTATTACATTTCCTACTGCAGTAGAAAAGAGAGAGTAGAGAAAGGAGGAGAGGAGAAAGGGAATCTTGTTTTCTTCTTCTCACTAATGTCGCAACATTCTGACTGAGTTGTCCTGAAGGACATTGGAGAGTAGGATGAGGACAGACTAGAGAAGAGAGAAGAAGATTCAACACCCATTCCATTACCACACCACCACAGTTATCAGAGAGACAGAGAGAGCGAGATATGGAGTCCATTCCAAACCCATTCCATTACCACCACAGATTCCTACTGGAGTGCTCTGTTCTCTGTCTGTTCTCACTCTCTGTTCTCACTCTCTGTTCTCACTCTCTGTTCGCTCTCTCTGTTCGCTCTCTCTGTTGTCTCTCTGGTGTCTCTCGCTGTTGTCTCTCTGGTGTCTCTCGCTGTTGTCTCTCTCTGTTCTCTCGCTGTTGTCTCTCTGTTGTCTCTCTGTTGTCTCTCTGTTGTCTCTCTGTTGTCTCTCTGGTGTCTCTCGCTGTTGTCTCTGGTGTCTCGCTGTTGTCTCTCTGGTGTCTCTCGCTGTTGTCTCTCTGGTGTCTCGCTGTTGTCTCTCTGTTGTCTCTCTGTTGTCTCTCTGGTGTCTCTCGCTGTTGTCTCTCTGGTGTCTCTCGCTGTTGTCTCTCTGGTGTCTCTCGCTGTTGTCTCTCTCTGTTCTCTCGCTGTTGTCTCTTTCTTCTCTCTCTCTGTTGTCTCTCTTTCTTCTCTCTCTCTGTTGTCTCTCTCTGTTGTCTCTCTGGTGTCTCTCGCTGTTGTCTCTCGCTGTTGTCTCTCGCTGTTGTCTCTCTCTGTTCTCTCGCTGTTGTCTCTTTCTTCTCTCTCTCTGTTGTCTCTCTTTCTTCTCTCTCTCTGTTGTCTCTCTCTGTTCGCTCTCTCTGTTGTCTCTCTGTTGTCTCGCTGTTGTCTCTCGCTGTTGTCTCTCTGGTGTCTCTCGCTGTT
This sequence comes from Salvelinus fontinalis, assembly GCF_029448725.1. Taxonomy (NCBI): domain Eukaryota; kingdom Metazoa; phylum Chordata; class Actinopteri; order Salmoniformes; family Salmonidae; genus Salvelinus; species Salvelinus fontinalis. The sequence continues at coordinate 70,801,016 of NC_074667.1, forward strand.
GTCTCTCTGGTGTCTCTCGCTGTTGTCTCTCGCTGTTGTCTCTCGCTGTTGTCTCTCGCTGTTCTCTCTCTCTGTTCTCTCTCTCTGTTCTCTCTCTCTGTTCTCTCTCTCTGTTCTCTCTCCCTTCAAAATATAATGTCACACTGAGAGATTCAGAGGACAGGGAACATCCCCGGGCCTTCTCCTGAGATGTCAAACTGTGTACTGTCCTGGTGTAAATGTATCCTAATGTCAGCCTACTATGCTACACTATCCTATAGTACTTTACTACACTATACCACCCTATACTATGATACGCTATAATGTAGTACCATACTATATGCACTATAATATAGTACTATGCTATGCCACACTATACCATAATACACTATAATATAGCACTATAGTACTATTCCACACTATACTACACTATACTATACTATATTATTGTACTATACTATACTACTTTACTACAGTATACAACACTACCATATGATATGGTACACTATACTACAATACACTATACTATAGTACTATGTATCCTAATGCCAGCCTACTATGCAACACTATACTGTAGTACTATACTACACTATACTACACTACTATATACAACAGTACTATGATACCCTATACTATACCACACTTCACTGTAGTACTATACTATGTAGTTTTATAACCTAGCTAGCCATGTTAACAATAGAACAAGCTTGCAAATGATGTCCATCAGACTCAGATTGCGATTTATAATGGAACACCAGTCATATTGTGATGGCATTTGTGTTCCAAATAAAACTATATGTAACAGTATAACTTTAGTACGTCCCCTCGCCCCGACACGGGCGCGAACCAGGGACCGTCTGCACATATCAACAACGGTCGCCCACGAAGCATCGTTACCCATCGCTGCACAAAGGCCACGGCAACACTACTTCTAGGTTTCAGAGCAAGTGACGTAACTGATTGAAACGCTAGTAGCGCGTACCCGCTAACTAGCTAGCCATTTCACATCCGTTACATATAGTATACTACACTACTATATACTACAATGCTATGATACACCATATTACGCTACACTATACTATAGTACTATGTATCCTAATGGCAACCTACTATGCTACGCTATTGTCATGACGTTGCCCTGTTTGGGTACAGCGAGCACCATCCCCCTCTCCCTGTCTCCTACAACCAGGCTGCTGTGGTCAGAGAGGTCGTAAATTCCTGGAGGAGATTATCTCCTCATGGCCACAGTATAGAGAGAGGGTGAGGTTTCAAAGAGAGAACAAATTAATTTCTTCTTCCACCTCACAGAACTTGAAGTCAGAACAACATTTATGTTCTGGAATAAAGGTATAAAAGATCGGTAAAGAATCCAGCTACAAACTGGTCCGTTTGGTACAATTCTGTGAAACTCATGGGAGACAATACGGCCACATTACCATAACGCTGTTTATACAATTGTCACGCCCTGAGAGCTTTTTATGTCTCTATTTTGGTTTGGTCAGGGTGTGATTCGGGTGGGCATTCTATGCTCTATTTTCTATGTTTTTGTATTTCTTTGTTTTGACCGGGTATGGTTCTCAATCAGGGACAGCTGTCTATCGTTGTCTCTGATTGGGAATCATACTTAGGCAGCCTTTTACCCTTTTGTGTTTGTGGGAAGTTGTCTTTGTTTGCGCTACTGTAGCCCTCTTAAGCTTCGTTTTGTATTGTTTATTGTTTTTGTTGGCGACATATTCCAAATAAAAAGTAATGTACGCTAACCACGCTGCGCTTTGGTCTTCCTTCAACGATGGCCGTGACAACAATAAACTCAGATATGAGGCTTACATCTAATTATTGTATAAGATGAATGAGTGAGGATGATACTGTTTGTGAAATTGTGTACTGTGATTTTGGACTGTTTAATGAAGGAAACTCCAATTCCCTTTGGAGTTTAACTAAATCCGAGGACCGCCCAGGAGCACAGTTATGGTCTGGCGTCCTGGGACAGGCCCCTTTTTGCTCTTCCAAATAAAACCCCCACCTTGAGAATTTCTCAACAGAGAAATTACGAGAGGACTTAGGTTGAGACCAACAGAGATCCCGACTACACACTGAGCGTAAATACATATAATGATTGCAATTATTCCCGAATGAGTGAGCGTTCATTGTTCAAAGGATTAGCATTTCAATTGTTATAATTATCAACTGTGTGTTGTCTTATCTCAGCCGACCCCCACTTTCCTTTTGTACACCAACCGCGATGCCGGTTTAGTCCACTAGGGCACATCCGCTATCATTTCTTTGTAACCATGTCTGCTGTTTGTTATGCATTTCTGTGAATTACTTAGTTAGCAAATAAATATTTTAAGACAATTGATGTATGGATGACTCATAGTGAAGACTGGGTTCGTGCAGATAACCAACTATTTACGACGTTTGGAATGAGACTTGATGAGGTTAATAATAATAATTCATTAATTCGAAGACTAATTGATCAGATATCTGAAAGTTATATTAGGAAAATTATAACTTTGTAATCTGAATATTTTCCATGGTGCTCCGACTTCCTAGTTAATTACAGTTACATGATTAATCAGTTTAATCGCGTAATAATAATAATTACAGAGAGTTATTTGATAAAGATGAATCTTCAGTTTAGTGATGCCAAAGACACGGCACTATACTATAGTAGTATACTATACTACAACACCATATACCACAGTGCTATGATACACTATACCTTACCACACAATACTATAGTACTATACTATACAACACTACATTACACTATACTATGCTACACTATTCTATAGTACTATGCTACATTATACTACACTACTATATACCACAGTGCTATGATACACTATACTATGCTACATTATACTATAGCACTATGTGTCCTGATGCCAGCCTACTATGCCACACTATACTATGGTATACCACTATACTAAGCCACACTATACTATAGTATTATACCATACTAAGCTACACTATGCTATAGTATTATACTATACTAAGCTACACTATGCTATAGTATTATACTATACTAAGCTACACTATGCTATAGTATTATGGTATACTAAGCTACACTATACTATGGCACTTTACTATACCAAGCTATACCATAGTATAGTATTATACCATACTAGGCTGCACTATACTATAGTATCATACTATACTATGCTACACAATGCTATAGTATTATACTATACTAAGCTACACAATGCTATAGTATTATACTATACTAAGCTACACTGTACTAAGAAACACTACACTATGGTATTATACCATACTAGACTACACTATGCTATAGTATTATACTATACTAAACTACACTATACTTTGGTATTATACTATACTAAGCTACACTATACTAAGAAACACTACACTATGGTATCATACCATACTAGGCTACACTATACTATAGTATTATACTATACTAGACTACACTATGCTATAGTATTATGCTATACTAGACTACACGATGCTATAGTATTATACTATATTAAGCTACACTATACTTTGGTATTATACTATACTAAGCTGCACTATAATATTGTACTATGTTTCCTAATGTGGTAGATGGGTAAAAAACTAAGCAGATATTGAATATTTCTTTGAGCATGGGGAAGTTATTAATTACACTTTGGATGGTGTATCAATACACCCAGTCACTACAAAGATACAGGCGTCCTTCCTAACTCAGTTGCTGGAGAGGAAGGAAATCACTCAGGGATTTCACCAGGAAGCCATGTCAAAACTACTAACGAATGTTACCAAGCATTTCGCTTACTGTTTACACCTCTTACTGTAAACACGTCTTACTGTTGACACCTCTTACTGTAAACACCTCTTACTGTAAACACCTCTTACTGTAGACACCTCTTACTGTAGACACCTCTTACTGTAGACACCTCTTACTGTAAACACCTCTTACTGTAGACACCTCTTACTGTAGACACCTCTTACTGTAAACACATCTTACTGTAAACACCTCTCACTGTAGACACCTCTTACTGTATACACCGCTTACTGTAGACACCTCTTACTGTAGACACCTCTTACTGTAAACACCTCTTACTGTAAACACCTCTTACTGTATACACCTCTTACTGTAAACACCTCTTACTGTATACACCTCTTACTGTATACACCTCTTACTGTATACACCTCTTACTGTAAACGCCTCTTACTGTAAACACCTCTTACTGTATACACCTCTTACTGTAAACACCTCTTACTGTAAACACCTCTTACTGTAGACACCTCTTACTGTTGACACCTCTTACTGTATATACCTCTTACTGTAGACACCTCTTACTGTAAACAGCTCTTACTGTAAACAGCTCTTACTGTAGACACCTCTTACTGTAGACACCTCTTACTGTAAACAGATCTTACTGTAAACAGCTCTTACTGTTTACACGTCTTGCACAAATAAGAGAGAGAGAGAGAGAGAGAGAGAGAGAGAGAGAGAGAGAGAGAGAGACTATGACATCCTCCTCTCTCATTCCCAGTCTGAGAACTAATAAATTAGTCCTGACATTGGCCATCACTGCTACATCAGGCAGAGTGTGAGGCAGGTCCCCACTGCTACATCAGGCAGAGTGTGAGGCAGGTCATCACTGCTACATCAGGCAGAGTGTCAGGTAGGTCATCACTGCTACATCAGGCAGAGTGTGAGGCAGGCCATCACTGCTACATCAGGCAGAGTGTGAGGCAGGTCCCCACTGCTACATCAGGCAGAGTGTGAGGCAGGTCATCACTGCTACATCAGGCAGAGTGTGAGGCAGGTCCCCACTGCTACATCAGGCAGAGTGTGAGGCAGGCCATCACTGCTACATCAGGCAGAGTGTGAGGCAGGTCATCACTGCTACATCAGGCAGAGTGTGAGGCAGGTCATCACCATTTATCTGACAAGACCAGTAACGCACACAATAAATGACTGCTAACTATTCATGGTGATGTGTCATCGGCCTCTCAAGCGGAGTTCCTGACATACACACACACATACTACACACATACTCACACATACTATACACACCAGGGTTTACAATATTTGCCGGCTTTTATGCAGATAAAATAAACGAAAAGCCAATTAACAAAATTATTAAATTGTAAATTGTAGTGCTGCCAAATTTTCAAGGGGCTGCCCTGCTGCTGAGGAGAGAGTAGACTATAAGGAAAAGCCTACAAGGCAGGGCTCCAGACTGCCACCATATAGTTCCGTTTTCAGTCCCTTTCAGACTTGGCTGTGAGAGTAAAAACATTCATTGGTCGCCATTGTGCGCGCTGAATACTCATTCGCCTCACCCAAAATGTCCTACTTTTTTAGAAGGCTAAAACCATGATTGGTCAAACAGTACATTATCCTCATGATTCCTGTAATTAAAGAGTCTGCCTGACTGCCCTGTTTCTCTAGGGTCTGCTGCTGGGGCCTGCCTCTGCCCCTTTACCTGTTTCTCTAGTGTCTGCTGCTGGGGCCTTCCCATAGCCCCTTTACCTGTTTCTCTGGGACATGCTGCTGGGGCCTTCCCCTGCCCCTGCCCCCTTTACCTGTTTCTCTAGTGTCTGCTACTGGGGCCTTCCCATAGCCCCTTTACCTGTTTCTCTAGTGTCTGCTGCTGGGGCCTTCCCATAGCCCCTTTACCTGTTTCTCTAGGGTCTGCTGCTGGGGCCTGCCCCTGTCCCCTTTACCTGTTTCTCTAGTGTCTGCTGCTGGGGCCTTCCCATAGCCCCTTTACCTGTTTCTCTAGGGTCTGCTGCTGGGGCCTTCCCCTGCCCCCTTTACCTGTTTCTCTAGGGTCTGCTGCTGGGGCCTGTCTCTGCTCCTGTACCTGTTTCTCTAGGGTCTGCTGCTGGGGCCTTCCCCTGCCCCTGCCCCCTTTACCTGTTTCTCTAGTGTCTGCTGCTGGGGCCGCCCCTGCCCCCTTTACCTGTTTCTCTGGGACATGCTGCTGGGGCCTGTCTCTGCTCCTGTACCTGTTTCTCTAGGGTCTGCTGCTGGGGCCTACCCCTGCCCCCTTTACCTGCTTCTCTAGGGTCTGCTGCTGGGGCCTGTCCCCTGTACCTGTTTCTCTAGGGTCTGCTGCTGGGGCCTGCCACTGCTCCTATACCTGTTTCTCTAGGGTGTGCTGCTGGGGCCTGCCCCTGCTCCAGTACCTGTTTCTCTAGGGTCTGCTGCTGGGGCCTGACTCCTGTACCTGTTTCTCTAGGGTCTGCTGCTGGGGCCTGTCTCCTGTACCTGTTTCTCTATGGTCTGCTGCTGGGGCCTGTCTCCTGTACCTGCTTCTCTAGGGTCTGCTGCTGGGGCCTGTCTCCTGTACCTGCTTCTCTAGGGTCTGCTGCTGGGGCCAGCCACTCTCTCTTTCCTTTCCTGGGGGAAAAAATTATCCGGGAGAAAGAAAGGTGTTCTGATTGTATAACATTTTGAAATCCAATTGCTGGGAAAACTAGCTGTCGTTGCAGATGGAGATAGGATGTTCTCAGTTTTCTGTAGGGATACTTTAATTTCAAATGTTATCAATTATGAGCTTAATTAATAGCAACTATTTAGCAAAGACATTTGATATGGCATTGAGATACGGAGCACGCGAAATGCGCGTTGGCCATTGAGAGTGCATAGGCCTCATTGGATGACAGGCTACAATATTAAATGTACTTCTAGATTAATATATGGCTCTATGAGTACTTTCTTTAGTTAGTGATCAAGCTAATACGTTTTGAGTTTCCACTTCCTCAGGTGGTGAATTAGCCCCAAATATAGGGTATTCGGAAAGTTTTGAGACTCCTTGACTTTTTCCACATTTTGTTACGATACAGCCTTATTCTGAAATAGATTAAATAAAACATTTCTCTCAACAAACTCCACAATTGTTATCATTGTTGTTATTGTAAATCATTGTTATTATTGCCTATTTATGAATCCAAACCAGTTTTTTAATATGCAAAATGTGTTTTGTTTCATTCTTTTGAGACATTTTCGTTGGCTAAATTAAGTTTGTTCTCTCTTATTAATTGTGTGCTCCGTATTCAGTTTAATCCTCTTGCTGTGTTCCGGTCGAATTGGACCAATTTACAAGTTTTCTCTCTGAAAAATGTAGTTCATTTAATCTGATTGTCATAAGGTTCCATGACTTTGTCACACAACATACATTTCAATGATTTTAATTACATTTTGAGTGTTTTATTTAACTTTTGTACACCTGTGGTGTTCCCGGCCAAAAATGACCAGTCATTAGAAATGAATGGATGAGACTACAATTAGTGTACTAAATTGAGTTCAGGCACATGCCCATTCATCAAATGGACACACTTCCTCTCCCAGACATGCATGTGTGTTTGAACAAACACACACACCTCACTCCCCTTCTTGGCTTCCATGGCAACCCCCACGGGAACCTTTCCCAATAGAGTCTTTCCCCCACGGGAACCTTTCCCCAATAGAGTCTTTCCCCCACGGGAACCTTTCCCCAATAGAATCTGTCCCCCACGGGAACCTTTCCCCAATAGAAACTTACCCCCACGGGAACCTTTCCCAATAGAGTCTTTCCCCCACGGGAACCTTTCCCAATAGAGTCTTTCCCCCACGGGAACCTTTCCCAATAGAGTCTTTCCCCCACGGGAACCTTTCCCAATAGAGTCTGTCCCCCACGGGAACCTTTCCCAATAGAGTCTGTCCCCCACGGGAACCTTTCCCAATAGAGTCTTTCCCCCACGGGAACCTTTCCCAATAGAGTCTTTCCCCCACGGGAACCTTTCTCCAATAGAATCTGTCCCCCACGGGAACCTTTCCCAATAGAGTCTTTCCCCCACGGGAACCTTTCTCCAATAGAATCTGTCCCCCACAGGAACCACACCTGTTGGAATTCTCACAAACAATCGCAACATTGTTTCAATAATATATAGAACTTTTCTCACAGCTCTGGTATATAAAGCTTTTCTGAGGTCTTGGGTAAGATTATAAGTAGGCCTGTTGTAAAATATATATCATTAGCATATTGTTGTTATTTCTTGAGAATGATAGGCACTAACCTTTCTTGGTAATTGTTGCAATACAGGCTGTTCAAAACGTTTGTGAAGGTTTAAACCAGGTCGCAAGTGTTTTGTTTAATGCTTTTGTGTCATTTTCTTCAGCCAAATTAAGTTACAACTGTAATGTTGTGTTTGCAGCAATATATTATCCTGCTCATTAGGCTTGGGCGGTTTACCGTATACTGGGGTATTTCCAAAAAGCCAAAAGGATGAATTTACAAATAGTGTGAATACTGTAGACATTTTAATATTTGTAGTTATTTTTTAAGTAAATACCTGCTGTCGACTTGTGCGATACGTTAAGAGATAAATCAGACCACGTTATTTATTTAACCATTGTTTTACATCATGAATCTGACCGTAGTTCCCCAGAACAGTTGAGCCAGTCACGTGTTTGTAAATAGCACAATGGGAGAAAGCAGGATTAGGTGAGTACAGCTGTGTATTGACAAGGGTCACGTGTTATATTGAAAGTCAAGTGTTTTGTTTTTTTATTCAATAGAGTGATCAAGGACTTGCAAATCTAGTTTTCCCTCATAGAAAATACATTAGTGCAACCCATTCAACAAGAAATAGCTACATTTTCATTAGCAGAAGAGGAATGCTATTTGGCTGGCAGCCACACAAGTAAATGAGCTTACAATGAAAAAGCAAGGTCTTTTTTTTGTTGCAAAAACGATACATAGCAATCATATTTCTAATGTTTATCATAGGAAGAATGTAGCCGACTACATTTATTCACGTTTTGCTTAAAGTTAATATTGTGAAAGTGCAACTAAAGTACAAAGCGTGGCGTGTATCAAATCAAATCAAATTACATTTTATTGGTCACATACACATGGTTAGCAGATGTTAATGCGAGTGTAGCGAAATGCTTGTGCTTCTAGTTCCGACCATGCAGTAATATCTAACAAGTACTCTCACAATTTCACAACAACAACCTAATACACACAAATCTAAGTAAAGGCATGGAATAAGAATATGTACATATAAATATATGGATGAGCGATGGTTGAGCGGCATAAGCAAGATGCAATAGATGGTATAAAATACAGTATATACATATGAGATGAGTAATGAAGGGTATGTAAACATCATTAAAGTGGCGTTATTTAAAGTGATTAGTGATACCTTTATTAAGTATGTTTATTTAAGTGGCCAGAGATTTGAGTCTGTATGTTGGCAGCAGCCACTCAATGTTAGTGATGGCTGTTTAACAGACTAATGGCTGTTTTTCAGTCTCTCTGTCCCCGCTTTGATGCACCTGTACTGACCTCGCCTTCTGGATGATAGCGGGGTGAACAGGCAGTGGCTCGGGTGGTTGTTGTCCTTGATGATCTTTTTGGCGTTCCTGTGACATCGGGTGGTGTAGGTGTCCTGGAGGGCATGTAGTTTGCCCCCAGTAATGCGTGGGCTGCAGACTGCACCACCCTCTGGAGAGCTTTGCGGTTGAGGGCGGTGCAGCTTCCGTACCAGGCGGTGATACAGCCCGACAGGATGTTCTCGATTGTGCATCTGTAAAAGTTTGTGAGGGTTTTAGATGACAAGCCACATTTCTTCAACCTCCTGAGGTATTTATGGATGCCAAGGTAAGCCAGGCTTCCCCAAATATTTGACACATTCAAAAAATATAAATATATATTATAAAAAGCTGTCCTTGAAACAGTCTTGAAATGTTCGTCAAAAGAACAGCAGGAGATATATTAGGGAGCCACGTCAAGAATCCAGAATATACATATATACATATATACATGTATACATATATACATAAATACTGTATGTGGTGTGTACAAACAGAGCAACTAAATACAATGTACATCAGTAGAAATGTTAGAATGGCAGAAATCACAATAAGAAGCATTCTAGATCTCCGTTTACAAAACACAGCAAGATATTTCTTAAGCATTTTATGATTATTTTCTGCGTGAAACCCCCCCCCCCGCTGAATTCTGTGTTAAAACGACTCCTAAGATTAACTTGCTATCTACAGTAAGTAAGTGGCTGAATTAATAGGGTGACGGGGGATCATATTGTGTTCGCTTTTCTGCCGTGTTTGAGAAGTCAAATCCCTTTTAGATTAGTTATTTGTACAGCTGCCACTGTTATCTTGATTTTCTTTCTCCCCCCCCCCCCCCCTCTCTCTGTTCTCGGTCCCGTCTGCTCCTCCCCCCTCTTCTCTGAGCGGAGCAGGCAGGCCCGTTGCCCTAGCGACTTCAGACTCCACACAGAGAGCTAGAGAGTCAGTATTGTTCTTCCTTCAAACAAGCATGTGTCAAAACTTTGTTCATTTTTACAATGTTTTTTGGCTTGTAAATTGTCCAAACTCCCCAGAGGAGCCATTCGGTAGCTCCTCGTATATATGTATGCCTTTATGACCTGGATTGTCTTTGCAATTAGTTTATTTTCGTTTGCGCTCGTTAGCGTATTTTAGCTAGCAAACTCCATGGAAATTCGCTATTACTTGGTAATAGGGCTTTTATGGAGGGGGGAGGTTGCCCCCTTGTGTACTAAACCGGTAATACCGTAAATCCTGGGATGAAAAAGGGAAAGGTAGACCATATGAATATCTGGATACAATCGAACCCTGTTGCTCATTTTTTCCCTAGAAACAATGGCTTGACTTACTTCTGATATTACCTTAATAAGGTTTGTGACGTGTTGGTGTGGTATGGCTATTAGCCTGTTATACCGCAGGCCTATGGTATAAAGGCAGCTCACACCGGCGCTCCAACTGACTCCGAGGAGATGGAAGAATGATTTTGTCACGTTCCTGACCTTATTTCCTTTGTTTAGTCTTTATTTAGTTGGTCAGGACGTGAGCTGGGTGGGTATATATTCTATGTTCTGTGTTTCTATTTTTAGGTTTGTCTTATTGGCCTGATATGGTTCTCAATCAGAGGCAGGTGTTTTGCGTTGTCTCTGATTGGGAACCATATTTAGGTAGCCTGTTTTTCACTGTTGGTTTGTGGGTGATTGTTTCCTGTGTCAGTGTTTGTGCCACACGGGACTGTTTTGGTTAGATTTACTTTTGTTATTTTGTATTGTCTTGTTCAGTGTATTATATTAAAACCATGGACACTTACTACGCTGTGTCTTGGTCCGATCCCTGCTACACCTCCTCTTCAGTGGAAGAGGAGGAACTCTGCCGTTACAGATTTAGTCCTACCAGAGTAACTCCTATAAACATAAAAATATAATGCTTATCTTTATTGACAAAATATATTCTATTTGAAAATTAATGAATTAGCCTCCTTCTGTCTATCTGATGTCGGTGTCGTAGCATATTTCTCTTCCTCCCTCTCAGGGGACAAACCTTAGCTTCTCTTCCTTGACACATATATATATATTATAATAATATCATACACTGGACACATAAGCCTAAAGGCCTAGCATAGCGATGCTGTAATGCTTTAATGCTCGAATCTCCGACAGCGGAACCTTGAGGACGACAATTGTTGTTTTAGGCAACTAAAAACCAATAAAACAATAGGCAACACAGTTGTTCATTGTTCAACAGATGAAAAGATAAGGAGCGGTGATTTGGTCATTAATTGAAGGCTGTTTTTATTAAGGACATAAAAATCCCATGTTTATTGATGGCTGTGTGGTGGACGCACATCCTTTTAAACGTAGGTGCCGGGCTAATAAAGAATACTAGTATAGAACAAGAAGGGCCGGCTGTTAAAGCGACCAATCCACTGCTTTATTGACAACGTTTTGAACCGAAACCGGAGCTTCCTCAGGTCAAATCGGTGGAACCTGGCTCATGGGTTTACGCACCCCAATGCATATGGATGACCGGTAAATGTCTCAAATGTTAGATCGATAAATATCTTCCTGATCACTTGTCCTGTACCAAACGGAAACCCTGATACACACTATACACACACGCACACACACAGCATCCCTCAGCCTCTCTCTCATCCCTCAGCCTCTCTCTCTCTCCCTAAGTCTCTGAAGCAAAGGGAACAGTCAGGCGGAGACGGATCCACTGCAGGGTGTTGCCTATGCTTGGGGTGTGGCAGATATTGCTGCGTTGGCTCATAGCCACGAGACTCCAGAGCTGAACGATTACATAGATAGATCTAAGCGGACGCCAGCCAAGCTAAAGCACCAGACCGGGTGGGATAATACACTGATTCCTTTTGGTTGTGTCCTAAGTGGCACCCTATTCCCTTTATAGTGCACTACTTTTGACCAGAGCCCTATGGGGGGGTGCACTATAAAGTAGGGCACTAGGAAGGGAATAGGGTGTCAATTGGAAAACAGCCCTTACCGAGAAGCACTGAGTACTCTCCTCTCCATATTCTACATACAGTACACGTAATTTACAGCCAATCCCCCAAATGTAATATAAAGCACTGATTTGTTAGGCTGGTCTGTCCTGCAGGTAAAGGGTATCCGGTGGCAGAGGATCAGAGCCACTGGGGATGGGGATGGGGATGTGTGTGTGTGTGTGTGTGTGTGTGTGTGTGTGTGTGTGTGTGTGTGTGTGTGTGTGTGTGTGTGTGTGTGTGTGTGTGTGTGTGTGTGTGTGTGTGTGTGTGTGTGTGTGAACCATTCACCTTCTCTCCTGTTGTTTGTGCTGAGGTCCAACAACAAGGAGAACACATCTGCTGGTATTACCCTAACCAGATGGACTAGCTTCTCACCTCAACACTTTAATATGCACTGATATTTCTATTGCATATTCATGGTCACTGACTCAAAAAGTCACAAGAAGAAATGTGTTATCGGTTGTGCACCAAATGGTACCCTCTTCCCTATATACCGCACTACTTTTTTTTTAGTCTCTGGTCAAAAGTAGTGCACTATATAGGGAATAGGGTGTCGGTTCGGGACGCAGCCCTCATTTTTCTGGCAGTGAATTAGTCATAACAAAAACAATTCGGAGACAAATGCTTCAAGTACATAGAGTAGCTTTCAGAATGTGCTGTTCTGAACAACACATTGTTATTGGAACAGAAAGGTTTACAGATGGAGAGTTAGGGGGATTCCTACAGGAATGTTTACAGATGGATTAGTTAGGGGGGTTCCTACAGAAAGGTTTACAGATGGATTAGTTAGGGGGGTTCCTACAGGAATGTTTACAGATGGTTTAGCTAGGGGGGTTCCTACAGAAAGGTTTACAGATGGAGAGTTAGGGGGGTTCCTACAGAAATGTTTACAGATGGATTAGTTAGGGGGGTTCCTACAGAAAGGTTTACAGATGGATTAGTTAGGGGGGTTCCTACAGGAATGTTTACAGATGGATTAGCCAGGGGGGTTCCTACAGAAAGGTTTACAGATGGAGAGTTAGGGGGGTTCCTACAGAAATGTTTACAGATGGATTAGTTAGGGGGGTTCCTACAGAAAGGTTTACAGATGGAGATTTAGGGGGATTCCTACAGGAATGTTTACAGATGGTTTAGTTTAGGGGGTTCCTACAGAAAGGTTTACAGATGGTTTAGTTTAGGGGGATTCCTACAGGAATGTTTACAGATGGATTAGCTAGGGGGGTTCCTACAGAAAGGTTTACAGATGGAGAGTTAGGGGGGTTCCTACAGAAATGTTTACAGATGGTTTAGTTTAGGGGATTCCTACAGGAATGTTTACAGATGGTTTAGTTTAGGGGGATTCCTACAGGAATGTTTACAGATGGATTAGCTAGGGGGGTTCCTACAGAAAGGTTTACAGATGGAGAGTTAGGGGGGTTCCTACAGAAATGTTTACAGATGGATTAGTTAGGGGGGTTCCTACAGAAAGGTTTACAGATGGAGATTTAGGGGGATTCCTACAGGAATGTTTACAGATGGTTTAGTTTAGGGGGTTCCTACAGAAAGGTTTACAGATGGATTAGTTTAGGGGATTCCTACAGAAAGGTTTACAGATGGATTAGTTAGGGGGATTCCTACAGAAAGGTTTACAGATGGTTTAGTTTAGGGGATTCCTACAGAAAGGTTTACAGATGGTTTAGTTTGGGGGGTTCCTACAGAAAGGTTTACAGATGGTTTAGTTTAGGGGATTCCTACAGAAATGTTTACAGATGGATTAGTTTGGGGGGTTCCTACAGAAAGGTTTACAGATGGTTTAGTTTAGGGGATTCCTACAGAAATGTTTACAGATGGATTAGTTTGGGGGGTTCCTACAGAAAGGTTTACAGATGGAGAGTTAGGGGGGTTCCTACAGAAATGTTTACAGATGGATTAGTTAGGGGGGTTCCTACAGAAAGGTTTACAGATGGAGATTTAGGGGGATTCCTACAGAAATGTTTACAGATGGATTAGTTTAGGGGATTCCTACAGAAAGGTTTACAGATGGTTTAGTTTGGGGGGTTCCTACAGAAAGGTTTACAGATGGTTTAGTTTAGGGGATTCCTACAGAAATGTTTACAGATGGATTAGTTTGGGGGGTTCCTACAGAACGGTTTACAGATGGTTTAGTTTAGGGGATTCCTACAGAAAGGTTTACAGCTGGAGATTTAGGGGGGTTCCTACAGAAATGTTTACAGATGGAGAGTTAGGGGGGTTCCTACAGAAATGTTTACAGATGGATTAGCTAGGGGGGTTCCTACAGAAAGGTTTACAGATGGAGAGTTAGGGGGGTTCCTACAGAAAGGTTTACAGATGGAGAGTTAGGGGGGTTCCTACAGAAAGGTTTACAGATGGAGAGTTAGGGGGGTTCCTACAGAAAGGTTTACAGATGGAGATTTAGGGGATTCCTACAGAACGGTTTACAGATGGATTAGTTAGGGGATTCCTACAGAACGGTTTACAGATGGATTAGTTAGGGGATTCCTACAGAACGGTTTACAGATGGATTAGTTAGGGGATTCTTACAGAACGGTTTATAGATGGTACCATAATGCTTCACCGTAGGGATGGTGCCAGCTTTCCTCCAGACATGACGCTTGATATTCAGGCCAAAGAGTTAATTATTGGTTTCATCAGACCAGATAATCTTGTTTAGGTGCCTTTTGGCAAACTCCAAGTGGGCTGTCATGTGCCTTTTTACTGAGGAGTGGCTTCCGTCTGGCCACTCTACCATAAGGCCTGATTGGTGGAATACTGGAAGGTTCTCCCATCTCCACAGAGGATCTCTGGAGCTCTGTCAGAGTCACCATCGGGTTCTTGGTCACCTCCCTGACCAAGGCACTTCTCCCCCCATTGCTCAGTTTGGCCGTGTGGCCAGCTCTAGCAAGAGTCTTGGTGGTTCCAAACTTCTTCCATTTCAGAATGATGGAGGACACTGTGTTCTTGCCTGCTAGTTAGATAAATTCCGGCTAGCTAGCATTTGCTGTTAAGTCATCAAAATAATTTCAAATAACGATTGAGGTAGCTGAAGTAGGTAATCCAACTCAACTACTATAAACTAATTTAAATTAAAATAAAAGGTTAATTAAGTTACTTGTTTTCCACTGTCCAGTGGAACCACAAGTGGTCATTTGATTTGTGAACTCATCACATGATCAGCATCTCATCAGCAACACACACAAAAAAAAACTTCCGGGTCACAGAATTTTGAAAATTGTCAACATCAAAGTCCCCCGTGTAATGATAGAAAAGCATCAATAAACTGTATTGATTCATGAAGCAAAGATTCACATCTTGTCACGCCCTGACCGTAGAGATCTTTTTATTCTCTATGTTTGGTTGATCAGGGTGTGACTCAGGTGGGAAACTCTATGTTCTTTATTTCTATGTTTTGGCCGGGTATGGTTCTCAATCAGGGACAGCTGTCTATCGTTGTCTCTGATTGGGAATCATACTTAGGCAGCCTTTTTTCCTTTTGGTATTTGTGGGTATGTCACGTTCCTGACCTTATTTCCTTTGTTTTGTCTTTGTTTAGTTGGTCAGGATGTGAGCTGGGTGGGCATTCTATGTTATGTGTTTCTATGTTGGGTTCATTGTTATTAGCCTGATATGGTTCTCAATCAGGGGCAGGTGTTTTACGTTTCCTCTGATTGAGAACCATATTAAGGTAGGCTGTTCACACCGTTTGTTCGTGGGTGAGTGTTCCTGTGTCAGTGTTTGTGCCGCACGGGACTTTTTCGTTTGTTAGTTTGTTCCTGTTCATTGCGTTCTTCGTTGTCTGTAAGTTCACATGTTCAGGTCTGTTTACATCGTTTGTTATTTTGTAGTTGTTCAAGTGTTCTTTGTTTAAAATAAACGAGATTATGTATTCAACCCACACTGCATTTTGGTCCGATCCTTGCTCCTCCTCAGACGAGGAGGAAAACGACCGTTACAGGGTAATTGTCTTTGTTAGTGGCATTATAGCCTAAGTAAGCTTCACGGTCGTTTTCTTGTTCTTTGTTTTGTTGGCGACATTTATCAAATAAAGAAATGTACGCTCACCATGCTGCACCTTGGTCCGGTCTTTTCCACGACGTCAGCAATGGTGACACATCTGTGTTAAATGTGAGTTTTAAAACATGTTCCAAGGTCATCTAATTGCCTTCACTGCAAATCACTGTTTTCGGAATTTAAGTTCAAAATGCTCTCCTGTGAAGTAGTAAACAGCGACATACGCCTAGTTTCCTGAAACGAGTCACACATTTGGTTGTTTTTCTATTTTTAAAAAAGTCAGAGAAAATACGGGGAAACCAGTAACATTTGGGAAGAAAAAAAATATATATATATAAATGGAATTTGAAAGGAAATAAAACAACAATAAAAATGGATTTAAAAAAAAGCCGAATGTTTTTTGTTGTGCGTGACTGCGCATAAGAGTGTGTCATCCTGCAGCACAGCATTGTGGGAGAAGGTTGAGGTCAGGTCCAATATTGACTATGCACCCAAGAGGGAAAGAGTAATAGAATATATACCATTTAGCCATTTAGACACTTTTATCCAAAGCAACTTAGTCATGCGTGAATCCATTTTTATTTATGGGTGGTCCCGGGAATCGAACCCACTATCTTTGCATTGCAATGCTCGACCAAGAGCCAGGTTATAAATGCTTTGTGAACTCTCAATTTAATATGATTTTATAAGGCCTTTATTTAAGCACTTTATAAAGCACAGGTTTATGTCACATTTGACATTGATGGTGATGTCACACCATTAAGCCACATTTATGAAACCTTTATAAAGCGTGACATACAGTTATAACACATTCATGTGGTGTTTATGAAGGCTTTATAAGCTGTGCAACATTTAAAGCGGGACCGAAGTGAGTCATAGGTAGATAGTTAGTGTCGGGTTCCCAGACACAGATTCATCTTAGTGGCTAGACTATAATGAATGCCTAATGGAGATTCTCAATTGAAATTGCTGGCAACTGCTTAGTGCAGGACTAGGCTAATTCGGTGTCCAGGAAAGCAGCCCTAAAAGCATTATTCTGATACATTTACAAACTAAATAAATACACTGCTCAAAAAAATAAAGGGAACACTTAAATAACACAATGTAACTCCAAATCAATCACACTTCTGTGAAATCAAACTGTCCACTTAGGAAGCAACACTGATTGACAATAAATTTCACATGCTGTTGTGCAAATGGAATAGACAAAAGGTGGAAATTATAGGCAATTAGTAAGACACCCCCCAAAACAGGAGTGATTCTGCAGGTGGTGACCACAGACCACTTCTCAGTTCCTATGCTTCCTGGCTGATGTTTTGGTCACTTTTGAATGCTGGCGGTGCTCTCACTCTAGTGGTAGCATGAGACGGAGTCTACAACCCACACAAGTGGCTCAGGTAGTGCAGTTCATCCAGGATGGCACATCAATGCGAACTGTGGCAAAAAGGTTTGCTGTGTCTGTCAGCGTAGTGTCCAGAGCATGCAGGCGCTACCAGGAGACAGGCCAGTACATCAGGAGACGTGGAGGAGGCCGTAGGAGGGCAACAACCCAGCAGCAGGACCGCTACCTCCGCCTTAGTGCAAGGAGGTGCACTGCCCAAGCCCTGCAAAATGACCTCCAGCAGGCCACAAATGTGCATGTGTCAGCATATGGTCTCACAAGGGGTCTGAGGTACTCATCTCGGTACCTAATGGCAGTCAGGCCATGTGTGCATGTGTCTGCTCAAACGGTCAGAAACAGACTCCATGAGGGTGGTATGAGGGCCCGACGTCCACAGTTGGGGGTTGTGCTTACAGCCCAACACCGTGCAGGACGTTTGGCACTTGCCAGAGAACACCAAGATTGGCAAATTCGCTACTGGCGCCCTGTGCTCTTCACAGATGAAAGCAGGTTCACACTGAGCACATGAGCACATGTGACAGACGTGACAGAGTCTGGAGACGCCGTGGAGAACGTTCTGCTGCCTGCAACATCCTCCAGCATGAACGGTTTGGTGATGGGTCAGTCATGGTGTGGGGTGGCATTTCTTTGTGGGGCCGCACAGCCCTCCATGTGCTCGCCAGAGGTAGCATGACTGCCATTAGGTACCGAGATGAGATCCTCAGACCCCTTGTGAGACCATATGCTGACACATGCACATTTGTGGCCTGCTGGAGGTCATTTTGCAGGGCTTGGGCAGTGCACCTCCTTGCACTAAGGCGGAGGTAGCGGTCCTGCTGCTGGGTTGTTGCCCTCCTACGGCCTCCTCCACGTCTCCTGATGTACTGGCCTGTCTCCTGGTAGCGCCTGCATGCTCTGGACACTACGCTGACAGACACAGCAAACCTTTTTGCCACAGTTCGCATTGATGTGCCATCCTGGATGAACTGCACTACCTGAGCCACTTGTGTGGGTTGTAGACTCCGTCTCATGCTACCACTACAGTGAGAGCACCGCCAGCATTCAAAAGTGACCAAAACATCAGCCAGGAAGCATAGGAACTGAGAAGTGGTCTGTGGTCACCACCTGTAGAATCACTCCTGTTTTGGGGGGTGTCTTGCTAATTGCCTATAATTTCCACCTTTTGTCTATTCCATTTGCACAACAGCATGTGAAATTTATTGTCAATCAGTGTTGCTTCCTAAGTGGACAGTTTGATTTCACAGAAGTGTGATTGACTTGGAGTTACATTGTGTTATTTAAGTGTTCCCTTTATTTTTTTGAGCAGTTTACATTAATTCATGTTTTCCTATCACACCAGCGGATCGTTGTGTCCTAGTATAGCCTATAGATATTGAAAGGTTTATATTTAATGGTTTTCTCCCTAGTGGGTCCAATCAGTACATGTATCCCCCTACACACCTCCACCCACCTTCTTCTCTCTTTAGTCTTGCTGTCTATAGGGGTCAGAGTGTTTCTCACCACATAGAGTATACGTTCATTAACAGCAATATCTACTGCCTCTTATACAGGTCTCCCATCCTCTCCCCCTCATCTCCTCCACCTCCTCTATACCACTCCTCTTTCTCCCTCTCCTATCCCTCTCCCCTCCCCTCCTCTATACCACTCCACCGCTCCCTCTCTCCTCCATCTCCTCTATACCACTCACATTTCTCCCTCTCCATCTCCCCTCCCATCTTCTTCCTCTCTCAAAATCAAATCAAATTTATTTATATAGCCCTTCGTACATCAGCTGATATCTCAAAGTGCTGTACAGAAACCCAGCCTAAAACCCCAAACAGCAAGCAATGCAGGTGTAGAAGCACGGTAGCTAGGAAAAACTCCCTAGAAAGGCCAAAACCTAGGAAGAAACCTAGAGAGGAACCAGGCTATGACGGGTGGCCAGTCCTCTTCTGGCTTTGCCGGGTGGAGATCATAACAGAACATGGCCAAGATGTTCAAATGTTCATTAATGACCAGCATAAATGACTCCTCCATGTCCCACGGTGTAGGACGTAACACGAAGGGAGAGAGACCATGTCCCACGGTGGTAGGACGTAACACGGAGGGAGAGAGACCA
This sequence comes from Salvelinus fontinalis, assembly GCF_029448725.1. Classification (NCBI taxonomy): domain Eukaryota; kingdom Metazoa; phylum Chordata; class Actinopteri; order Salmoniformes; family Salmonidae; genus Salvelinus; species Salvelinus fontinalis. The sequence goes on from NC_074667.1 coordinate 70,820,796, forward strand.
TGTCCCACGGTTGTAGGATCTAACACGAAGGAAGAGAGACCATGTCCCATGGTGGTAAGACATCCCCTCCCTCACCCTCCCTCCACTCCCCTCTCTCCCCTCCCCCCTCCTTCCCTCAGCATGAGCTCTGGTTGAACGACAAGAACCTAACGAAATTAGCATCGAATCTCAACATGAAGGTGACGACCTAATGAATTTCGACTATACCAGCCAGATTATAGCATGAGTTTAAAAGTCTGGCAACTTGGTATGAACTTTGAACTCTTATACACTAAAGAAGTGCTACCCTCTCCGCCCGCTAAACGTGGGCTAGGAGAGGACGGACAGAGTATCCATTCTACCACGCTCCAGTTCACCACTAGACATTCTTCAGAGGACCAGAGATCCATGCTGGACCACCCTGCCTTCTGTCTACGACCAATCTACCGAAGCGCAGCTCAGAGTAAATATTTATTGCATTTTCCTTTTTCAAATGAGCGGTTATTTAGAATGCATAAGATACTGTATTTACAATAACATAGCTGCCTACGGCCCGATAGAGACACAAAATATTTTTGTTCCTCAGTCTTCCCGCTCTTTCATTCAAAACCCAACCCCCTTTCTTTGTGTAACCAGCCGTCATATCTGTTCCGTCCGCTAGGGACGTTTTCCTTCATGACATCATTTGTAATAAATGTATGATCCATTCTGTGTATGTGTAATTCTGTGTAAATATTTAGGTATTTAGTAAATAAATAATTAAACCAAATGTTGTATTGCTGATTCAACTTGTTAGCCAGAGTTCGTGAATATAACCAAGAATTTACAACTTTCAGATGAGACTAAACAGGGTGACGATTAAATATTGACTGCTATTGATGTAAAAGATGACCAGGTCTTTAAGAGTTTATTCGGAAGATAACAGCTCTATAAACATTATTTTGTGGTGCACCGACTTTCTAGTTAAATACGTTTACATGATTAGTTTAATCACGTAATATTATTTACAGAGAAATGATTTTATAGACTAGCATGTCATATCACTTAATCCAGCATAGCCAAAGACACGACACTGTGTTGGACAGGCTACGAGAGGTCTCTCTGTCTGTCACTGTGTTGGACAGGCTACGAGAGGTCTCTCTGTCTGTCACTGTGTTGGACAGGCTACGAGAGGTCTCCCTGTCTGTCACTATGTTGGACAGGCTATGAGAGGTCTCCCTGTCTGTCACTATGTTGGACAGGCTATGAGAGGTCTCTCTGTCTGTCACTGTGTTGGACAGAATATGAAAGGTCTCCCTGTCTGTCACCGTGTTGGACAGGCCACGAGAGGTCTCTCCCTGTCTGTCACTGTGTTGGACAGAATATGAGAGGTCTCCCTGTCTGTCACCGTGTTGGACAGGCTATGAGAGGTCTCTCCCTCTCTGACACTGTGTTGGACAGGCTATGAGAGGTCTCTCTGTCTGTCACTGTGTTGGACAGGCTACGAGAGGTCTCTCCCTCTCTGACACAGTGTTGGACAGGCTACGAGAGGTATCTCTGTCTGTCACTATGTTGGACAGGCTATGAGAGGTCTCACTGTCTGTCACTGTGTTGGACAGGCTACGAGAGGTCTCTCTTCTCTATCACCGTGTTGGACAGGCTATGAGAGGTCTCTCTTCTCTGTCACTGTTGGACAGGCTATGAGAGGTCTCCCTGTCTGTCACTATGTTGGACAGGCTATAAGAGGTCTCCCTGTCTGTCACTCTTTTGGACAGGCTACGAGAGGTCTCTCCCTGTCTGTCACTGTGTTGGACAGAATATGAGAGGTCTCCCTGTCTGTCACCGTGTTGGACAGGCCACGAGAGGTCTCTCCCTGTCTGTCACTGTGTTGGACAGAATATGAGAGGTCTCCCTGTCTGTCACCGTGTTGGACAGGCCACGAGAGGTCTCTCCCTGTCTGTCACTGTGTTGGACAGAATATGAGAGGTCTCCCTGTCTGTCACCGTGTTGGACAGGCCACGAGAGGTCTCTCACTGTCTGTCACTGTGTTGGACAGGCTACGAGAGGTCTCACTGTCTGTCACCGTGTTGGACAGGCCACGAGAGGTCTCTCCCTGTCTGTCACTGTGTTGGACAGAATATGAGAGGTCTCACTGTCTTTCACTGTGTTGGACAGGGTACGAGAGGTCTCACTTACATATTTAAGGAATGACTGTCAGGAATATATTTGCATATTTGGTTTATATTCTTCTAAATATTGGACGCAACTGTGGATTGTTAACGATATGTACAAGATGGCAGTAGTGTTATAAAAAAACAAAATAGCAATTAGAATGTCTGTTGGTTATTCAATATTCAGGACATATGTTATTATCTTGATTCTGTATCTATATGTCCAGCTGTGATCTGCCAACGATACCTCTCCACCAGACAAATTAAGTTAATTTTATGCCCACTTCGACAATAATAGCATCGTGCTGTGCGTGAGGGCCCCCGCCGAACCAGTGATCTCGTCAGTAAAGGTCTTTAATCAGGTCAACACTCGCAAGGCCACTCAGAACAGCAGGCAGGGCATATTCACAATCATTTTTAACCTCTCCTCATTAATTGTCCCAGTCTGTAATCCTCTCGTCTTAAATTGACCGCCATCATTTCCTGCTCCCAAGAGCTCTAAGACTTTAATGCCACAATAATTACTGCCCTGTATCACTCACTCAAAGTGCTTTGAGAGGCTAGTCATTGCACACATCAACTCCACCATCCCAGACACTCTAGACCCACTCCAATTTCGCATACTGCACCAACGGATGCATAGATGCCACAATGTCAATTGCTCTCCACACTGCCCTCACCCAAGATGGATACTGTATCCTACTGTATCTCTGAATCCACCACATGTTAGCGGTTGAAAAGCCATTGCGCATGTAGAAAAAAAAACTACGATTTTTTCTCAACAACAGGTTATGGTCAATAATATCAAAGGCTGCACTGAAATCTAACAGGTACAGCTCCCACAATCTTATTATTATCAATTTCGTTCAACCAATCATCAGTCATTTGTGTCAGCGCGGTACATGTTGAGTGTCCTTCTCTATAAGCATGCTGAAAGTCTGCTGTTAATTTGTTTGGTCAAACAGTTTTGCTAAGAGCTGGCAGCGAGCTGATAGGTCTGCTGTTAGACCAGTAAAAGACCGCTTTACCACTCTTGCGTAGCGGAATGACTTTGGCTTCCCTCCAGGAGTGAGGACAAAGACTCAGATTAAAGATATGACAGGAAGGAGTGGCTATAGAGTCAGCTACCATCCTCAGTAGCTTTCCATCTTTGTTGTTAATGCCAGGAGGTTTGTCATTATTGATCGTTAACAATTTTTCCACCTTTCCCACAATAACTTTACAAAATTCAAACTTGCACTGCTTTTCTTTCATTGTTTTTTTTGCATAAATATAATTGTCCACTGTTTGTCCTAGGCATTTCCTGCCTAAGTTTGCCCACTTGCCAATGAAATAATCATTCAAATAATTGACAACATCAAATGGTTTTGTGATGAATGAGCCATCTGATTCGATGAAAAGATGGAGTTGAATTTGTCTTTCTGCCCATAATTTAATTTGAAGTACTCCCCCCCCAAAAATCCATAATTCTTTATATCATTGATCTTGGCTTCATAGTAAAGTTTCTTCTTCTTTTTGTTGAGCTTAGTCACATCATTTCTCAATTTGCAGTAAGTCAACCAGTCAGATATGCAGCCAGACTTATTAGCCACTTCCTTTTGCCCCATCTCTTTCAACCATACGCTTTTTCAATTCCTCATCAATCCATGGAGCCTCAACAGTTCTAACAGTCAGTCTCTTAACAGGTGCATGTTCATCAATAATTGGAAGAAGCAATTTCATAAATTCATCAAGTGCAGCGTCTGGATGCTCCTCATTAATCACATCTGACCAACACATAACATCATCCACAAGAGTCACAGCAAAAAATGTTGTATGATCTCTTGTACACTATTTTAGGCCCAGCTGTTGGAACTTAGGCTTTCCTGGATATAGCCACTATATTGTGATCACTGCATCCAATGGGTACAGATACAGCTTTAGAACAAAGTTCTCCAGTATTAGTACAAATGTGATCAATACATGTGGATGATCTTGTTCCTGTAGTGTTTGTAAACACCCTGGTAGGTTGATTAATAACCTCAACCAGATTACAGGCACTGGTTACAGTAAGAAGCTTCCTCTTGTTAAACACCCTGGTAGGTTGATTAATAACCTCAACCAGATTACAGGCACTGGTTACAGTAAGAAGCTTCCTCTTGAGCAGACAGCTTGATGAAAACCAGTCAATATTCAGGTCCACAACAAAGAAGACCTCTCTGCTTACATCACATACACTATCAAGCATTTCACACATATTATTAAGATACAGACTGTTAGCACTTGGTGGCCTATAGCAACACCCCAAAAGAAAAGGCTTTAGATGTGCCAAGTGAAGCTGCAACCACAACACTTCAATAACACTTGACATAAGATCGTATCTAAGCATTACAGAGATGTGGCTCTGAATATATACAGCAACTCCTCCACCGTAAGTATTTCTGTCTCTTCTAAACAGTAAAAACTGGAGAGTTTTTTCTGGAGATAAAATTATTTTCCTCTCAAGTAGTGAAATTAAATCATTTTAGAGTGTAATTATTATCTGCGGCCGCTAGAGTGGGCGAAAAAAATACAGATTAAATTCTATTGGAGTAAAATAGCATGACCACGCCCACTAATGTTGGTTTTAAATTTAGATTTTGCCGTCCTTTGTCCATTTGAGTCTCGAAAAGAGTGTCACGAATCCCGTTTCCTGAGTCTGGTTTTTGCCTGTGTTCTGTTCTGGAGTGTTTTTCCGGTGTCCTGGAACGCACCCTGTCTGGTTGCCGGGCGTTTTAGCTAGTTGGGAGATCTCAGATTACCCGCACCTGTATCCCATCAGCTATCTGTGCACCTGGTCCTGATCATCATCTCTTATCTTCATAAGCCGGACCTGACATCCATTCCCTGCCGGATCGTTAGCCATTAACAGTATGTTGTGCCAGCGTATCAGCCTCCAGCTTGATAGTATTTGTTTTGTTGTTTTGTACGCTTGCCTTAAACTTAACCCTGTTTGTTCTGTCTTCAGTTATTCACCCGGATCACTTACCCCATTCCTGCCTGGTCGTCGGAGGCTTCCGCTACTCTTTTGGAACCACCTATTCACTCCCATCAACTCACCACCGCTGCCCGTTACGCTACCTGGATATTTCTACACCTTCATATTCACTTGTAAATAAATACTCACCTTCTTCCTACTCTCCTTGTCCTGGTCTGCTTCTGGGTTCGATTTTGAAAGAACGTGACAAAGAGTGGACAGATCGAGAGCGTGGATCCGTCGATTCACAGAACTTCATTTCTAAACTTAAATTAGAATTCCGGTTAAGTTCACTTATTGGTTAAATTTGTGTGCAAATTAAAACTGTTGAGCAACATTACAGCTAGCTAGCATTGTAGTGTAGGCTTACTGTTACTGCGCGATTTACATAGATGCTAATGTCAGCATCTAGCTAGAGCTAATTAACTAGCTAGCTACAGTAACATTAAGTTATACCACTTTTAGTGTTTTATGGACAGTACGTACGCTCAGAGGATCACATGCATCACCCTGTTTTACATTTTCAACAAAGCGGTATTATCAGTAGCTAGCGGACTGTTTCACTCTGAAAAGCGAGCTGTTAGCAGACAGTTAGCGGCAGTTGGGCTGTGCTAGTTGTGTGTTTCACTCAAGTTTAGAGCTATTAGACAGTTAGCGGCAGTTGGGCTGTGCTAGTTGTGTGTTTCACTCAAGTTTAGAGCTATTAGACAGTTAGCGGCAGTTGGGCTGTGCTAGTTGTGTGTTTCACTCAAGTTTAGAGCTATTAGACAGTTTTGGCGCAGTTTGGTGGGTGCAACACGTAGGTTTTACTATGAACTGTAGAGCAGTTACCGGTTGACGGTTTTTAACTGCTGTTTGGTCGGTAAGAAACGCGCGTTTTACTCTGAAAGAGAGAGCTGTTTGTAGACCGTATTTAGCGGCAGGCAGGTCGATGCAACGCGTGTGTTTTACTCTGAACAGAGCACTGCTCTCTTGTAATTTGTGCATATTTGTGTTAATGCGACTTTCGCTCGTCATCAAGGATGCAGGCTGTACGCGTGAAGTACAGGGATTGTCAGAAGTATGAGGGGCAACTGACCTTCAAATCCTTTTTTGGATTGTGGTAAGTGAAAAGTTTCAAATTTCACACAATATCCTATGGAACAACATACTTATACTGACACACTGTCAATAGACTTACTTTATATTTACTGTCAAATTGATTTCCGATGTCCTTGCTGATAACGAATACAAAGGAAAATTGCGCCTCCCCAAATCACAGATCAGTTAAAAATTGGTTTATGTTTTCGGGAGTTGTCTAATTATGCTCATCTGTAGCTGCGCTCATTGTCTAATTATGCTCATCTGTAGCTGCGCTCATTGGCTAATTATGCTCATCTGTAGCTGCGCTCATTGTCTAATTATGCTCATCTGTAGCTGCGCTCATTGTCTTTGACGGTCATTAATGGTTTTAAAGAATAAGTGATACAAAAAATGTGAATGCTACTACAATCTCAGTGTTGATAGCTTTCTGGTGTATTGCTATAATACTCAGACTGCTGTTATAATAATATAGTACGTAGTCGACAGGCTGCATTTAATTGGAATTGACGTGGAAAGGAGTACTAAGTCAGTTTTGGGGTTACGATGTTCACGTAAAGACGACCTCTTGATTTCTATCTTCTGTTCTGGTTTTTCTCAACAACAAAAATACCAAACATATCTAATCAATAAGGTTGTGCTTATTTTGTCTTCACAGTTTTGGAGGTCACACAATACATTTGACATTCCAACCTTGGACTTAAAGGTCTATGATGAATCGAAGACTGAAGTTAATGTTTGAGTTTCTTCTAAAGAAACAAGGCCTTGTTGTGCTGGAGATTTGTTTACCCCAAGACCCAAATCCTGATGGTGAGTTGCTTATTAGCTTAGAGCTTTACATAGCTACAGTCGTAGCTAGCCTAACACATGTTCTGAATATGAACGACAAGCAGATATATCTGCTGATTTCTTTTCTCATTTTGATGTTTTAAAATGATTCTTGTTTCTGTGCTCACCTCTCCCACCCCTTTTAGAACAGTAGTGGGTCTAATCATTTCAAGATGTTACATTTTTTGCATTCCGCTTGTCATTAACAAAAGTCCTCCAATCATAATAATGGATGTTTCCACCTAAATTGTGTAATAATTACAGTGTTAATCACACCAGTTAACATGATTGCCAGATTCGTTGAGCTCCTCTGCAAGCAGCTCCTTGTCAAAATACAATGGAGACAATGACGGGTTCTCCGACGGCACCATTATATTGCAGCAGAGTCCTGCTACTTGAAAGACAGCTAGGGATAATCGTCTCGCTCATGTAAGTACTGCACATGTCCAGGTTAAACAAATGCCAAACTTGAAGATTGAGTGATAAATGACATCAACAATTTCATTGCTGTTTTAAAAGTTTTATTGTGTTCCTTTTTTTAAAGATAACATTTTACCTGGACCGATCATGACTCTGTTGGTGTCAAATGTCTGCCAACTGTATGCTATTTTACTTTGGTGGGGGTTTTTTACCAATGTTTTAGTTACATTTTATGCTTTTGAATTGTTTTTTAAATGAAATATGCTTTGCTTCATAGCGCATGCACCAGCTATGCAAAACTGGTCCAATTTTAAGCATACATGCGGGGTAATGCACCAGAAAATGATGCTTCGGTAGCAGCCTCTTTTTTTTGGAAACAATTGCTTGAATAACCTGCTCTTAAGTGTTTAAAAAAAAATGTAATACCCTTTGATATCATTGGAGTAAATAAAATGTTTACTATGTGAAGCAACAGCTACAGTAAATACCAGTGTAAATCATTTTGGACAAACTAAGTCTCCAAAGATAAGTGGTAGATTGCGAAGTAAACACCAGGACTGGATAGCATTTAACCCCAAGTCATTAGAGTCCTTTCCTAACTTCACTGCCGGAGGTTTGTTATTTTGCTCCATGTAACCATAGTTACAGCTCTTTATTCTCCTGTCTATTTCATTTGATGTTGTGTACTTGTCTATCAAGTGCAGTATTAGCAGTTTCATTTCATATTGTGCCACTCCCGCCAAGATATCACGCATAATATCGACAGAGAAGTTTTCAATATCGACAGAGAAGTTTTCACATGTATTGAAGTACTGCAAGGAGTTTAGAATGCAAGAAGGTTTAACACCCATTCACAGAGGGAAGACTGGGATTTGTTGTAATGGCTTTCGTCGGTAGAAGGAGAGTAGGACCAAAGCGCAGCGTGGTGCGAATCCATAATTTATTAGAATACTTTTTCAATACGAACAAAAACAATAAACAGACGAAAACCAAAGAAGCTACAGTCCTGAACTAGTGAACACAGAAAAAACCAGGAACACACGAACAGGAACAATCACCCACAAACCAACAGTGAAAACAGGCTACCTTAATATGGTTCCCAATCAGAGACAACGTAAAACACCTGCCTCTGATTGAGAACCATATCAGGCCAAATGACAACCTAAACATAGAAACACATAACATAGACTACACCCACCCAGCTCACGTCCTGACCAACTAAACAAAGACTAAACAAAGGAAATAAGGTCAGGAACGTGACATTTGTCTCCTTTTTTTGGGCGGTGTTCTGCATGAAGTGCTCGAGTTCGCATAACTATCTCGGGTGAATCTTCATCAAAGTCAGTCTGAAAGTCCTCTTTCTCAGCAAGACGAAAGCCTGCAACAATATCTGGCACTGAATGATTCAACAACACCAAAATAAACAGTGAAGACTAAGGTTGTCACCTGTAACTTGGACAATAGTTCCATACACTGGTTGATCATACAAGGGGACCATAATTCCATCCTTCTCAAGTACTTTAAATGTGGTGGACTGGGGCTGTAAGATGGCTGAGACTCTTCAGGTACCAAACGACACCACAGTTTTAAATGGGTCAAACACCATGGAAATATGTATCATTCAGGTTTAGTTGTTTGTCTTATAGTCCATTGTGAGATGGTCGTTTTTCAGAAAATACACCACGTTGTTGTTAAAGATGAGAAGTTACTGTTGGTTACTTTTGCTCTACGAACAATATGTCTTGATGAGCATTTTAATGCATATACAGTTGGCTGTACAACAGAGGAACCTTACGTAGTTGATGTTAAAGAGCTATTTTGTCACAAAGCATTTGATATATAGATGTTATATATAGATGTCTTACAGTTGTGATGATTTAAGTTTGTTTATAGTCCCATATTGTTTCCCGTGACTCTAAAAACTGCACAGTAAGCTCTTTAAAAGCAAGATGTATTGTATTGCAATATTGGCCTTTTGGAGAAGGTGAAGATTTTTTAAAAACTTTTAATTAAGGGGGGACAGATGCCAAAATGTCATTTTAGAGGCCACTATTTTATCATCCGTGTTTTTGATATGTGAGATGCCAGTTTCACAAAATACTCCATGTCATTGTTAGATGTATTGAATTGCAATATTGAGCTTTTTTATGTGCATGTCTTAAAGTGAACAGAGACATTTTACTCTATTTAGATTGGGACCAAATGTTATCTTTGGTAGAGTATAATTGTATTCAATATGAGTAAAATTGACTCAGATAAATTTACTGTGAATAAATATTATATCCTTGTATTGCTACTGATGTATCATCAAATGAATTATCTAAGTGAGTCTCAGAAATGGCTGATATATGAATGTTATCTGATGTTAGCAAGTTATTGATTTCATGAACCTTATTTCTAAGGCTCCATATATTAATATGGGCTGTTTTCAGCCCTTTCCTGGGTAGCTGATCAGAGATGGACATAATATGGAAACGAGCAGAGAAAGCAAGAGAAAAAAATAACATACAGCAGTCCATGAATCAAGGTGTGTGTGTGTGTGTGTGTGTGTGTGTGTGTGTGTGTGTGTGTACTGCGGGGTTGAAGCTACTAACCCATAGGCTTGGCTTTCTCATCCCTTCCAGGCTTCTGGGAGGGAGGGTGGACAATGAGCTTGTCATAGCGGATGTACGCAATGTCCCCACGGGCTCTGGTAACTTTCATGGCTGTGATCAGTTCTTTTTTCTTCTAGCGCACAGCTTCAGGATAGTCCTCGTTGAGGAAGATGTACGTTCCTCTCAAGTTCTTGGCTCTTTCCAGAACAGCTACATTGTCCTTGAACCTCAGGAACTTGACCACTATCGGCCTGGGCCTGTCACCTGGGCTGGTGGTGGGTTTTCTAGTTCTGTTGGTGCGCTCCACCTCAGTCTTCCTGTGGTTCATCTTCAATTTCTCAGAGATCATTTCCCTCACTTTGTCCTCAGACTCCACCCAGGTCTCATGTGGAGATTCTGCAATTCCGTCCACAACCATGTTGTTTCGCCTTGATCGTCCCTCGACAAAGTCTAATTTATCTGTCATTGTTATCATGGATTCACACACAGAACTGATGTCCTCTCTCAATGACTTACAGATTGCTGTCATCTTGCTGTTCTCCTGTTTAAACTCATTGAGCTGACCCTGGGAGAACTGCAAACTGTTCTTCAGGTCCTGGACCTCTCTGGTCAGGTCGTCCATTCTTTTATTAGTAGAATCCACCAGTATTTGGACAAAACACTTGCCACTATTTTCTTGTTGTTGTAACAACTGCTTCCAGGTCTCTTTATTTGTTTATATTTGTTTAAAAGATCCTTCATGTGTGATAGAGACACACCACTGTCCTCAACGGTACTCCCGCCCGGCTTTGGTCTTTGTCATGGTAGCTAGCAACGTATATTAGGCTGTTACTCCTCCCGGTTCCAGACAGGGCAGGTCACGGGGAAGATTGAAAACAACAAACAGCAGGGATCTAGACAGCCACAAACAGGGACAATCCACTGTCTCAGGTACAATGGCTAACCGCGTCATGGGCTGCGTTCAAGAACACCTCCCTAGCTTGATGTCCAGCTAGCTAGCAGCTAGCCTACCTGTCACGCCAAATAGCTCCTCAGACCCGTCCTTGGTCGGCAGGATCACTGGAAGTTTACAAGAAGTCCCAGCAACTGATGCCAACTGCATCGCGGGATCCAACATAAGAAGCTAGGTAGCTACCAAGAACTTTCTAATATACTTTTAAACAACAAACTTTCCAAACAAACAAAACCGAGCTCTTCCTCATTCCGTGTAAAACAGGAAGTGACAAAGTCGTGTGCAATGCAGTCTTTGACTGATCGACAAGGCAGGTTGATGTCACGCCCTGATCTGTTTCACCTGTCTTGGTGATTGTCTCCATCCACCTCCAGGTGTCTCCTGTTTTCCCCATTAGTCCCCAGTGTATTTGTCCCTGTGTTTCCTGTCTCTCTGTGCCAGTTCGTCTTGTTTTCCCCATTAGTCCCCAGTGTATTTGTCCCTGTGTTTCCTGTCTCTCTGTGCCAGTTCGTCTTGTTTTCCCCATTAGTCCCCAGTGTATTTGTCCCTGTGTTTCCTGTCTCTCTGTGCCAGTTCGTCTTGTTTTCCCCATTAGTCCCCAGTGTATTTATCCATGTGTTTCCTGTCTCTCTGTGCCAGTTCGTCTTGTTTTCCCCATTAGTCCCCAGTGTATTTATCCATGTGTTTCCTGTCTCTCTGTGCCAGTTCGTCTTGTTTTCCCCATTAGTCCCCAGTGTATTTGTCCATGTGTTTCCTGTCTCTCTGTGCCAGTTCGTCTTGTTTTCCCCATTAGTCCCCAGTGTATTTATCCATGTGTTTCCTGTCTCTCTGTGCCAGTTCGTCTTGTTTTCCCCATTAGTCCCCAGTGTATTTATCCATGTGTTTCCTGTCTCACTGTGCCAGTTCGTCTTGTTTTGCCAAGTGAACCAGCATTTGGGTCTCGCCTTGTGCCCTTGTAGTTGTTGTATTGATAGATTAGACTGATCAACAAGTCAGGTTCAGTTATATTGATATCTTGAGAGTGAGTGAGTGAGTGAGTGAGTAGAGGCTGATGGCCCAAGCCGCCCTGATCTGACACCTCAACCCAGCTCGGCCACTGCAGACCTCACTAAGTCGTCACTTACCTAGCGGAGAGAAAGAGAGAACAGAGGCAGGGAATACCGTCTCAAATGAACAACCCTTGTTTTCTATACAGTACATATCATTTAAACATTTCACCCATTTTATGGGAAATATATGGGAATTCATATGCAACTAAATGAAAACGTTTTGAGGACAACATGTACAATTTAGCAAGAGAGATTCAAGTTGTATTAGTCATATGTGGGTCTTTCCAGAAACTAGGGTACCGGTGACCCTTCCTACACTGTGTTTGTTAAGAGCTGTTAAGAGCTGTTGATAAGTCATTTATAATAATCTGCAGCAATAAAAAATGTAATGTCATTACATGAAGATATAAGGGGGGTTGTAGATATATTCAATACAATTCACAAGTTGATTTAAAACGTGTGTTTAACCCTTTATCGTGATTGTTGTCTTGACAGATTAGTCCAAAATCGTGTGACATTTAAACATAACTTTTCTGTCCTGGCATTTATGGCAGTATAAATTATCGTTACAGTATAACCTAAAGTATATATATATATTTTTTTTTATTTTACCTTTATTTAACCAGGTAGGCTAGTTGAGAACAAGTTCTCATTTGCAACTGAGACCTGGCAATATTAAGCATTAATCAGTTCAATTGGCCTGGATAGAGATCTCAGAAATGTATACGTAACATTTTGTGTCTCCTACTTGGTTGAAACAAACAAATCCAAAATTATACTGTAAATGCGATAGAAAAATGCTCTCCGAAGAGTCACCCTTCCTCAATACTTACAACCTAAATTGAGAATGTCCTTAACGCGGGTCTTCAATAATTATGAATAATACTTTTTCGATGCGGATTTGGTGTCGAGCTGTTTAATTGCGCTGTGATATTTTCACACATCATCATCTGATCCAGGAATTTTCCCCGAATGACAACCAAGTGACTAACAGCTGTTGTGATAGAAGATGTGCTGCAACAACAGCCCAAGTGCAGCGAGAAATGTCCAGAATATTTTTGGTGTTGCGTTCGTTACACCGTTGAAGACAGTTGTGCCCGGATCCACGTTGGATCTAATATTCCTAGTGAATTGATGTTGGTCATCTGTTGTCGTCTGCTTTGATTTACAGCAAGGTGTCGTTAGATTTAACAGAGAAAACATCAAGGTAATGAGTTTATGTTATCGTATGTTTTTGTCTCCCTCGAATTGGACACTGAGTCAGTCTACTGTGCGCAATTGTGTAGGATAGACTAATTGCGCAACACCCAACACTAGTCCTTGAATTTGATTAGCCAATACCTTCATGAAGCCTGCTTACCTCAGTACCTTCAGGCTCTGATCAGGCCCTACACCCAAACAAGGGCACTGTGTTCATCCACCTCTGGCCTGCTCGCCTCCCTACCACTGAGGAAGTACAGTTCCCGCTCAGCCCAGTCAAAACTGTTCGCTGCTCTGGCACCCCAATGGTGGAACAAACTCCCTCACGACGCCAGGACAGCGGAGTCAATCACCACCTTCCGGAGACACCTGAAACCCCACCTCTTCAAGGAATACCTAGGATAGGATAAAGCAATCCTTCTGCCCCCCCCCCCCCCCCCCTTAAAAGATTTAGATGCACTATTGTAAAGTGGCTGTTCCACTGGATGTCATAAGGTGAATGCACCAATTTGTAAGTCGCTCTGGATAAGAGCGTCTGCTAAATGACTTAAATGTAAAAATGTAAATGTTAAAAGATGGCCCAAGGCCTATGTGGTTGTATAGCTGGAGTTAAGGTCTAATTTGTATATATTTACTATTATCACTCTAAGTACACATGTGTAACGGAATAAAAAATTAAAAAAAACATTTTGGGGGGTTTCAAACCATTTAGAAATGTTGATCCCAATGTCACACATTGGCACCCACTTATTTATAGAAAGACCCAAGTGACCTCAGTCGCTAAGCAATTGTCCATTCGTGAATTTAGAAAAAATGAATCGTTCATATAATAAGGATTCACTATCGTTTCACAAGCAATTGAACACATGACCCAACCCAACACAGAGCAAAAATTTTTAAAAAAATAATGAAAATACTGCAGGGAAAAAGTGGACTCAGGCAGTCAAACCCTCAATCTGCAAGAGGAGATTTGTAGTTTTCCAACAATGGAAATGAGTGAATCACATTTTTGATAATCTTATGGCACGGCTATAATATGATAAATGATTCAGTAGAATAGAATACATAATTTACCATAAGTATAATAAAGGAAGGCACAATTTATAGACCAAAATTACAGAAAATATATTCTGCAAGCACCTGAAGGGAATCGATGCCCAAACATTCCACCACAAAGCCCTCACCTACAGAGAAATGACCCTAGAGATGAGTCCCCTCTGCTAGCTGGTACTGGGGCTCTGTTCACAAACACAAACAGACCCCACAGAGCCCCAGGACAGCAACACAATTAGACCCAACCAAATTATGAGAAAGCAAAAAAAAGATAATTATTTAATAAACAAGAAAGAATTAACCTTAAAAATGGAGCAAATTGGAACGCTATCTTGCCTAAAAAGAGAGTAGATAAGTGTCAGAATACCTGACCACTGTAACTGTCCCATGACGCTCTCCCAGAAGATTGGCTGGTGAGTAAAACCAGCCAATAGCGGACCATGACGCTCTCCCAGAAGATTGGCTGGTGATTGGCTGGTGAGTAAAACCAGCCAATAGGGGACCATGACGCTCTCCCAGAAGGTTGGCTGGTGCCTAAAACCAGCCAATAGGGGACCATGACGCTCTCCCAGAAGGTTGGCTGGTGAGTAAAACCAGCCAATAGGGGACCATGACGCTCTCCCAGGAGATTGGCTGGTGAGTAAAACCAGCCAATAGGGGACCATGACGCTCTCCCAGAAGGTTGGCTGGTGATTAAAACCAGCCAATAGGGGACCATGACGCTCTCCCAGAAGGTTGGCTGGTGATTGGCTGGTGAGTAAAACCAGCCAATAGGGGACCATGACGCTCTCCCAGAAGGTTGGCTGGTGATTGGCTGGTGAGTAAAACCAGCCAATAGGGGACCATGACGCTCTCCCAGAAGGTTGGCTGGTGAGTAAAACCAGCCAATAAGGGACCATGACGCTCTCCCAGAAGGTTGGCTGGTGATTAAAACCAGCCAATAGGGGACCATGACGCTCTCCCAGAAGGTTGGCTGGTGATTGGCTGGTGAGTAAAACCAGCCAATAGCGGACCATGACGCTCTCCCAGAAGGTTGGCTGGTGAGTAAAACCAGCCAATAGCGGACCATGACGCTCTCACAGAAGGTTGGCTGGTGAGTAAAACCAGCCAATAGGGGACCACGACGCTCTCCCAGAAGGTTGGCTGGTGCCTAAAACCTGCACATTCAGACAAACAAACTCAAAAAGACATTGCAGAAAGCTTACATCATTTTTCTTTTCTTTTTTTATTATTTTCATTACATCAGGGATAACTTATACAGATGTATTGGCTTTGCAGCCTTCTTCAGTGCCTGACCCAAAATTAAGAAACATCTTTGACTTATGTACAGACTCAGTGAGCATAGCCTTGCTATAGGCAGACCTGGCTCTCAAGAGAAGACAGGATATATGCCCACTGTCTAGAAAAGGAGGTGGAAACTGAGTTGCACTTCCTGACTTCCTGCCAAATTCTATGACCACATTAGAGACACATATTTCCCTCAGATCACACGGATCCACAAAGAATTTGAAATCAAATCAAACATTGATTAACTCCAGTATCTATTAGATTAAATAACACAGGGTGCCATCACAGCAGCAAGATGTGACCTTTTGCCACGAGAAAAGGGCAACCAGTGAAAAACAAACATGATTGTAAATACAACCCATATTTATGTTAATTTATTTTTAAATATTTGCACATTGTTACAACACTGTACATGTCCATAATATAACATTTGAAATGTCTCTATTACGTTGAAACTTTTGTGAGTGTAATGTTTACTGTTTATTTCTGATTGTTTATTTCACTTTTGTTTATTATTTATTTCCCTTGCTTTGGCAGTGTAAACATATGTTTCCCATGCCAATAATGCCATTTGAATTTAATTAAGAGAGAGAGTGAGAGAAAGAGCGAGCGAGCGAGAGAGAGAGATTGAGTGGATGATAGTGAAGGAGAGAGAGATTGAGCGGGAGATAGTGAAGGAGAGAGAGATTGAGCGGGTGATAGTGAAGGAGAGAGAGATTGAGCGGGTGATAGTGAAGGAGAGAGAGATTGAGCGGATGATAGTGAAGGAGAGAGAGAGAGAGCGGGTGATAGTGAAGGAGAGAGAGATTGAGCGGATGATAGTGAAGGAGAGAGAGATTGAGCGGGTGATAGTGAAGGAGAGAGAGATTGAGCGGGTGATAGTGAAGGAGAGAGAGATTGAGCAGGTGATAGTGAAGGAGAGAGAGATTGAGAGGGTGATAGTGAATGAGAGAGAGATTTAGAGGGTGATAGTTAAGGAGATTGAGAGCGGGTGATAGTGAAGGAGAGAGAGAGCAGGTGATAGTGAAGGAGAGAGAGAGAGCGGGTGATAGTGAAGGAGAGAGAGATTGAGCGGGTGATAGTGAAGGAGAGAGAGATTGAGCAGGTGATAGTGAATGAGAGAGAGATTGAGAGGGTGATAGTGAAGGAGATTGAGAGCGGGTGATAGTGAAGGAGAGAGAGATTGAGAGGGTGATAGTGAAGGAGAGAGAGATTGAGAGGGTGATAGTGAAGGAGAGAGAAATTGAGCGGGTGATAGTGAATGGTAGAGAGATTGAGCGGGTGATAGTGAAGGAGATTGAGAGGGTGATAGTGAAGGAGAGAGAGATTGAGCGGGTGATAGTGAAGGAGAGAGAGAGCGGGTGATAGTGAAGGAGAGAGAGAGAGCGGGTGATAGTGAAGGAGAGAGAGAGAGGGTGATAGTGAAGGAGAGAGAGAGAGCGGGTGATAGTGAAGGAGAGAGAGAGAGCGGGTGATAGTGAAGGAGAGAGAGAGCGGGTGATAGTGAAGGAGAGAGAGAGCGGGTGATAGTGAAGGAGAGAGAGAGAGCGGGTGATAGTGAAGGAGAGAGAGAGAGGGTGATAGTGAAGGAGAGAGAGAGAGCGGGTGATAGTGAAGGAGAGAGAGAGAGCGGGTGATAGTGAAGGAGAGAGAGAGCGGGTGATAGTGAAGGAGAGAGAGAGCGGGTGATAGTGAAGGAAGCGCCAAATGAGGCTGAGGGAGAGAGCTTTACAGTGAATGGGTTGGAAAGCGGGAGGGACAGACTCAAACGCAGGGAGGATTAAATGAGAGAGCGAGAGAGAGAGAGAGAGAGAGAGAGAGAGAGAGAGAGATAGAGAGGGCGCGAGAAAGAGAGAGAGAGAGACAGAGAGAGAGAGAGAGAGAGAGCAAGACAGAGAGAGAGCGCGAAAGAGAGAGAGAGAGAGAGAGCGAGAGAAAGAACGAGAGAGAGAAAGAGCGAAAGAGAGAGCAAGACAGAGAGAGAGAGAGAGCGCGAAAGAGAGCGAGAAAGAGAGAGACAGAGAGAGCGAGAGAGAGCAAAAGAGAGCGAGAGAGAGCAAAAGAGAGCCAGAGAGAGAGCGAGAGAAAGAGAGAGAGCAAGAGAAAGAGCTAGAGAGAGAGAGAGAGAGAGAGAGAGAGAGAGAGAGAGAGAGAGAGAGAGAGAGAGAGAGAGAGAGAGAGAGAGAGAGAGAGAGAGAGAGAGAGAGAGAGAGAGAGAGAGAGAGAGAGAGAGAGAGAGAGAGAGAGAGAGAGAGAGAGAGCGAGCGAGAGAAAGAGCGAGAGAGAGAGAGAGAGAGAGAGAGCGAGAGAAAGAGCTAGAGAGAGAGAGAGAGAGAGAGAGCGAGAGAGAGCGAGAGATAGAGCGAGAGTGAGATGCGTAGTGTAGCGGTGGGATAGGACCAGAAGCAGCTCCACACACGACACAACGCAGAGCAGCCACACAGAGACGAAGTCACAGCCCTCCCTCACACTCCTCTCACTGGATACTACAGCAACCTGTCCTATCGTAGATGTTTCACTGGATACTACAGTATATCATCATCCTAAACTGTAGCATACTACAGACAACCTGAGCAGAGGGAAACACTCAACTAGTTTTACAACTTTTCTTTTGTACACCGGTGTCTCAGATGAAACCCTGACGACGGAGTCGATTATTTCATTAAGTTTATTGCAGCAGAGCCTCCCCACAGAGTGTGCAGCTTATCTTTCCTAAAGACTCCTTCCTGTGTGATCGGGAGGAGAAGACGGGAGGACGGAAGATTCTGGAGGTTTTGGTTGGAGGTTACCTGCCTACTATCAAGGAGTATTTTTCTCTAACGGATACTGGTCTCCTGAGGAGGATGTTTCTATAAATAATATTGGGCTTCGTTCGATAAATCATCCGCCAGCTCAGGGAGGGAGAAGATTGTTTATATTGACCAATGAGAGAGAGGGGTGAGTGAAACCTGAACTGCCTGTCTGTGCAGCTGGCTATATGAATGTGTTAAGTGGGCTGGACAGAATGCTGACTTTTTTCAAACCCATCCCTCGCTCTCTCTGTGCCCGCACTGTCTGTCGCAGACAGCTGGGTTAGTGACTCGTCTGACTGGATAAAAGGTCATTAGATTATAACGTAAAGAAAAAAAGGTCACGAGAGGGAGAGGAGATGGCAGTGGACTACGTCTTCCCCAGACATGGTGTTGACATCAAAACAGGAGTTCCTTTTTCAGAAGAAAAAATAAAAGCTAAGATAAACTGTATCGGACAATAAGTTGACTCTTTTAAAGCTGATTTCTTCAGCTCACCGGAGAGAGAACTACAACTGTCCATTTCCGTGGACCGTAAAGATAATAAATGGACAATAAAGTATTCTTCTTCTAAACGGAGAAAGAACTACAACAGATATATAAAGCTTCCCAAGGACCATGAAGAGAGAGGATTCCAGCAGGACTTTAGCAGCCTTTTCCACGTGTTTTAATTACAGCTCTGAAGAGAGAGGAAGTCGTCAGACCAGCGTACAGTCTTAACAGGGTGTCTGATGAGTACTGCCACAGCAACGGTTCCAAGAGTGGATCTAATCAGACACTGACATGATATTTATGGACTTTGAGTAGGTGAGGAGTATAAACTTAATCAACTTTCTGCTATTACTGAGCTGTGATGCAGAAGTACATTAACCCTAATCCACTTTCAGCTATCACTGAGCTGTGATGCAGAAGGACAGTAAACCTAAACCACTTTCAGCTATCACTGAGCTGTGATGCAGAAGTACAGTACATCCCCAGAGCCAAATAATGATTTTGGGCTTTTCGTCAGGGTTCCCTCATCTTTCAGTCACATGAAATTAACAAACCCAACCAGGGCAGGGACTGAGTGACCTTTGAGCCCCAAACCCAACCAGGGCAGGGACTGAGTGACCTTTGAGCCCCAAACCCAACCAGGGCAGGGACTGAGTGACCTTTGAGCCCCAAACCCAACCAGGGCAGGGACTGAGTGACCTTTGAGCCCCAAACCCAACCAGGGCAGGGACTGAGTGACCTTTGAGCCCCAAACCCAACCAGGGCAGGGACTGAGTGACCTTTGAGCCCCGAACCCAACCAAGGCAGGGACTGAGTGACCTTTTAGCCCCGAACCCAACCAGGGCATGGACTGAGTGACCTTTGAGCCCCAAACCCAACCAGGGCAGGGACTTTTGAGGCCCAAACCCAACCAGGGCAGGGACTGAGTGACTTTTGAGGCTATTGAACTAGTTATTTTCTCCTCTTTGTTTTTCCGGCCCAGTGGAAAGGCAGGCCGTTCTGGCAGCTGTCAATCTACTGCTGTTATTACCTGTAGCTGCTATATTCCACAGCCAATCCAAGCTCCTGTTGAGACAGAAACAGTACAATATCTCCCAACTCCACTCCCATTGGGAAACAGAGAGGGAGACATAGAAAGAGAGAGAGAAAGAGCGAGAAAGCACCAACCAAACTCCTACTGAGACATAGAGAGACTTTACACTCACCAAAACAGAGACTGTGCAGACAAACCAAGCCCCCACGGACGGACGTACAGACAAACCAAGCCCCCACGGACGGACGTACAGACAAACCAAGCCCCCACGGACGGACGTACAGATTCCACGCCTGGTGACACTCTGGCTACTCTCCCGTCCCATCGGCACCATGTTCTGGTCTCAGGGTGTAGCTGCCCCTCTGGTGCTGGTGTTGAATCGTCTCTTCCTAGTGTTGCTGCTGCAACAGCAGGTAGCTGAGGCTGAGGTCTGGGCTGAGGATGAGGTCTGGGCTGAGGCCGAGATAGGGGCTGAAGCTGGGGTTGGGGCTGGGGGTTGGGCTGATGCTGATGCTGGGGTCGGGGCTGTGGCCGGGGCTGAGGCCACGGTTGGGGTCTGGGTTGATGCTGGAGTTGGGGCTGAGGTCGGGGGCGAGGCTGGGGTCGGGGGTGAAGCTGGGGTCGGGGGTGAAGCCGTGGCTGAGGCTGGGGTCCGGGTTGAGGCTGGTGTCGGGGCTGTGGTTGGGGCTAAGGCTGGGGTTGAGGCTGGGGTCGGGGCTGGGGTCAAGGCTAAGGCTAAGGTCGTAGCCAAGACTGGGGCTGAGGCTGTGACTGAGGCTGGGGTCGGGGCTGAAGCTGGGGTCGGGGGTGAAGCTGGGGTCAGGGGTGAAGCTGGGGTCGTGGCTGAAGCTGGGGTCGGGGCTGAAGCTGGGGTCGGGGCTAAAGCTGGGGTCGGGGCTAAAGCTGGGGTCGGGGGTGAAGCTGGGGTCGGGGGTGAAGCTGGGGTCGGGGGTGAAGCCGTGGCTGAGGCTGGGGTCGGGGTTGAGGTCGGGGCTGTGGTCGGGGCTAAGGCTGGGGTCGGGGTTGGGGCTGAGGCTGGGGTCGGGGATGAGGCCGGACCTGGGGCTGATGCCAGTTTTGGGACTTGTTTAGCTGGGGTCGGGGCTAGTGAGGCCGGGGATGTGGCTGAGGTCAGGGCTAGTGAGGCTGAGGACGAGGTCAGCAGCTGTCCCAAGGGATGCCTGTGTTGCTCCGACATCCTCAGCTGCGCCGACCAGGGTCTGAAGGCGCTGCCCTCCGAGCTGCACGCATACATCATCACCCTAGACCTCAACCACAACCACCTGACTGAGTTGAAGGAGGGAAGCTTTGCCGCACTGCCCCGTCTGGAGTCACTCCGCCTAGCTCACAACCGGCTGAAATGCCTCGAGGCCGGAACCTTCCGGAACAGCAGCTCGCTACGGCAACTGGACCTGTCGTCCAATCAGCTAGACAAAGTGGAGGTGCACTACTTCCTGGAGCTGACAGGATTGGAGGAGCTGCTGCTCTTCAACAACCGCATCGTTCGGGTGGAGAGCAAGGCCCTGGCTACGCTCGGCAACCTGCGCAAGGCCTACATCAGCCACAACCACCTCACGGACTTCCCATTCTTCTCCATCCAGGAGGACAGCCACCCCTTCCTGGCCACTATGGACCTGTCCTCCAACAGCATGTCCAAACTCCCCCTGGTGGACATCGAGACCTTGCCAGCGGCCTTGCGGAGCGGACTCTTCCTCCATAACAACACCCTGATCTGCGAGTGCGAAATGTACAACATGTTCCGGCGCTGGGAACTGAAGGGATTCACCTCCATCAGGGATTTTCGTGAGGAGTACACCTGCCTGGTGTATGGGGAACGCAAGGCCTCCGTTAAGTTTTTCCAGCACAGACGCTTCTTTGAACTGAACTTAAACTGCAGTTCGGCGGTGGCTGGAGTTGTCAGGGAGCCTGAGGGCAGCCTGTTGGTGTACGAAGGAGACGGCGTGGTTCTGGACTGTCATACCACGCTCAGAGGACAGCACCTGACCTACCTGTGGGTGTCGCCTCACCATGGAGCCGGTGCTCCACCGGAGAACAACGGCACTCTCCGCATGCACGCCAACGGCAGCCTGGAGATCGTATCAGCGCAGGCTGAGGACTCCGGCGTGTACTGGTGCAAGGTCTTTGACACGGTCAAGAGGAACGAGTCATGGGAGGTCAACGTGACAGTGTTGATGCGGCACGACGAGGCCGAGCCCTTCAACACGGGGTTTACGACCCTCATAGGGTGCGTGACGACCCTCGTCCTGGTCCTCATGTACCTCTACCTGACCCCCTGCCACTGTTGGTGCTGCAAGCAGCCCCCGCCGCCGGGTACCCCCAGCCAAGCCAACGACCAGTGCAGCGCCCAGTCCTCGATCCTGACCCCCCCCCCACCCACCACCACTGAGGGCCCAGGCCGCAAGGTCAGTAATAACAAGCATGTGGTGTTTCTGGAGCCCATCAAAGAGGTGTAGAACGGCCGACTAAAGGGCGGTTTTAGTTTCGAGGCACCCCATCACCTCAGTCTTCTGACTCACCCATTGTGCCATAACACCAGACAGACAGCCATCTCCTACTGTACTTTCCCTCTACCCAACACCTCCCTCCTCTACTCCACCCCACTCCCAGAGAAAGTTTGTTGGGCTACCCACCAGGCAGGGAGTTAGACGCTGCCTCTCAGTGTAGGGGTAAGGCAGCAGAGATAAAGAGAGGGAGTGAGGGAGAGAGGCAGAGAGGCATAAATAGGGATAGGAAGAGGGGGGAAGGGAAACAGAACGCAAGACAGCGAAAGAGAGCAGAGAAATGAAAAGGTAAACTCAACTGACCCAGACAGGTTTGACTGGACTGCCTTATCAGAGGAGTAACGCTGTAAGGAGCATGTTGAGAAACAGAGACACCAGGTGACTTTCCCCAAAGTGTCGTGGTTTTTCAGAAATCCAGATTTGAAGATTCCTGGAATTACGAGGGGGAATACGCAGGAATACTCAGGCAATTCTCCAACCAGGATTTCTGTAAAAAATCAGGGAATTTATGGAAAGTTCCCTGAACTTTGTAACCCACCGCTGGGTGAATATTCAAAACAAAACAGAACAGGAGCTGTCCCTCTTTGCACGGCTTGAACCCTTTAATAAACCATATCTACTGTTATGGATGCTTTGTCTAGAAACATAAAATCAATCAAAGTCATAATTGTACATCTTGAAACGTTTTTTTATTTATTTATTGTAAGTCAGATTATTATCAGAATCAGATCTATAAAGTATAAACTTTATAGAAGAAAGACGGATAGAGAAAAAGTCATTTGAAACCCCACTGTCACCCTGTTAAATACCTTCGCTGTCGATTACAAAGAAAAGTATAAACAGAAAACTGAGTACGTGGGCAGGACGGTTGAACAGCAGACCTGCTGTGATTACGATGAGAGGAGATAGAGGAGATGGCTGCTGTTGAACAAGTTTCTTATTGACGTTCAGCCATGTTGGTTGCTACACTGACAAATACAGAATATTGAGCGACAAAGTGCCAAATAACTAAAGTTATGGGAAATGTGTCGCTAGATTGAATTTCCAAAACAGACAGCTTGTTGTTTTCCAACTGGAATGATTTACCTCCTCTATCACCACGTACCCCAACACCCTTCTCCTCCCTCACACTTCTCCCCTCCCTCACACTTCTCCCCCTCCTTCACACTTCTCCCCCTCCCTACTTCCTCTCCCCCTCCATCTCACATCCTTTCTTTCTCAATCAGTTAATACATCTTAATTAATAAATTCATATTAGTTAATAAAGCTTCTTGGACCGCAGAGGTAAATGTCTTCTGCCTTGTTATTATCGCGTGTCTGTGGCCAAGATTAGAGGAAGTGTGTGTGTTGTCTTGTGTTTATACTCAAGTCTTTACGAGATATATAATATGATATGCTAGCAAAGACGGGAACAGAGAAAGGTCAGCTGGTTGTTTTTTTGGAGATGTGATACGGGCGGTATGATTTCTACTGCTGATAACAGGGTACATACATTTGACTTGAATCCCCTTTTTGACTGCACCCCTTTTTGACTGCACCCCTTTTTGACTGCACCTCTTTTTGACTGCACCTCTTTTTGACTGCACCCCTTTTTGACTGCACCCCTTTTTGACAGCACCCCTTTTTGACTGCACCCCTTTTTGACTGAACCCCTTTTTGACTGCACCCCTTTTTGACTGCACCCCTTTTTGACTGCACCCCTTTTTTGATTTGGACAAAACTTTCCATACATATTTGCCAAGTGCTCAAAGTTACCTTTTGGACCTGAATGCCAGAATATTCCAGGAGATAAGAGGTGCTCAAATGTTGACCCATTTTGCATACCCCAACATACCATGGAGACATCCATGTCTTCATCCCTGGAAAATATTAACAGTTGAGATTGATATCAATTTAATACCTACAACCACCCAGGTCAATAAACTGTCACACAAGATAATGCCCACCCAGGTCAATAAACTGTCACACAAGATAATGCCCACCAGGTCAATATACTGTCACAAAAGATAATGCCCACCCAGGTCAATATACTGTCACACAAGATAATGCCCACCCAGGTCAATAAACTGTCACACAAGATAATGCCCACCAGGTCAATATACTGTCACACAAGATAATGCCCACCCAGGTCAATATACTGTCACACAAGATAATGCCCACCCAGGTCAATATACTGTCAAACAAGATAATGCCCACCAGGTCAATATACTGTCACACAAGATAATGCCCACCCAGGTCAATATACTGTCACACAAGATAATGCCCACCCAGGTCAATATACTGTCACACAAGATAATGCCCACCAGGTCAATATACTGTCACACAAGATAATGCCCACCCAGGTCAATATACTGTCACACAAGATAATGCCCACCCAGGTCAATATACTGTCACACAAGATAATGCCCACCCAGGTCAATAAACTGTCACACAAGATAATGCCCACCCAGGGCAATATACTGTCACACAAGATAATGCCCACCCAGGGCAATATACTGTCACACAAGATAATGCCCACCAGGTCAATATACTGTCACACAAGATAATGCCCACCAGGTCAATATACTGTCACACAAGATAATGCCCACCAGGTCAATATACTGTCACACAAGATAATGCCCACCAGGTCAATATACTGTCACACAAGATAATGCCCACCCAGGTCAATATACTGTCATACAAGATAATGCCCACCCAGGTCAATATACTGTCATACAAGATAATGCCCACCCAGGTCAATATACTGTCATACAAGATAATGCCCACCCAGGTCAATATACTGTCATACAAGATAATGCCCACCAGGTCAGTATACTGTCACACAAGATAATGCCCACCAGGTCAATATACTGTCACACAAGATAATGCCCACCCAGGTCAATATACTGTCACACAAGATAATGCCCACCAGGTCAATAAACTGTCACACAAGATAATGCCCACCAGGTCAATATACTGTCACACAAGATAATGCCCACCAGGTCCATATACTGTCACACAATGACACCCAACACAATGACACACAACACACACACACACACACACACGCAATTATGCACTCACACATACGCAACCACACACACACGTACTTAAGTGCATATACACACACAAAACACACACACACACACACACAAAACACACGCACGTTACTCTGGATAAGAATGAGAGGCGATGGGATTAATGGGGGTTTTGCTAGAAGGAAGAACAGCCTAACTAACTGTTTATGTCTCTGCCCAATATTTACATTAAATACTGGTTTCCTCATGTTGTCGCCAAACTTGAAGCAGGGGTTATGATGCTCCATAATGTGTGTGTGTTTCAGTGTGTTTCAGTGTGTTTCAGTGTGTTTCAGTGTGTTTCTGTCTGTTTCAGTGTGTTTCTGTCTGTTTCAGTGTGTTTCAGTGTGTTTCAGTGTGTTTCAGTGTGTTTCAGTGTGTTTCTGTGTGTTTCTGTGTGTTTCTGTGTGTTTCTGTCTGTTTCAGTGTGTTTCTGTGTGTTTCTGTGTGTTTCTGTGTGTTTCAGTGTGTTTCAGTGTGTTTCTGTGTGTTTCAGTGTGTTTCTGTGTGTTTCAGTGTGTTTCAGTGTGTTTCAGATTTACTAGACCCACATTTACTAGACCCACATTTACTAGACCCACATTTACTAGACCCACATTTACTAGACCCACATTTACTAGACCCACATTTACTAGACCCACATTTACTAGACCCAGATTTACTAGACCAACATTTACTAAACCCACATTTACTAGACCCAGATTTACTAGACCAACATTTACTAGACCAACATTTACTAGACCCAGATTTACTAGACCAACATTTACTAAACCCACATTTACTAGACCCACATTTACTAGACCCACATTTACTAGACCCACATTTACTAGACCCAGATTTACTAGACCCACATTTACTAAACCCACGTTAACTAAACCCAGATTTACAAACCCAGATTTACTAAACCCAGATTTACTAAACCAAAATGTACTAAACCCACACATTATTGGATGCTTTACAGTAGTGCCTGGCCTGCTCTGGCCTCCTCTCAAACAAACAGAGGTAAAGGCATGAACACAAACAAACGGCCCACTAAAAAGTAGATTGTTGTCTGCTACTTCTAAAAGAGAGACAACAATCGAGATCACACATTTGTCAACCCAGTGAGATGGTTCCATGGCTGGCTGAACAGTCTCAGCGGGACTTGAATT
The DNA here is from genome assembly GCF_029448725.1 of Salvelinus fontinalis. Taxonomy (NCBI): domain Eukaryota; kingdom Metazoa; phylum Chordata; class Actinopteri; order Salmoniformes; family Salmonidae; genus Salvelinus; species Salvelinus fontinalis. The sequence continues at coordinate 70,847,426 of NC_074667.1, forward strand.
TGAGCCACAGATCGTGTCTGAGGAGATCTGGTTATTGACCATTTGAGCTGTGATGAGTGAGAGAGAGACTCCTTTCAGGTTTGGAGCTGAGTGCCTCAGTCATCTCAGTCTCCTCTTCTGTCTATTTTTTTTACTCTCTCCTCTCCTCTTTCCTCTCCTCTCCCCTCTTTCCTGACTCCTCACTCTTTCTTCTCCTCTCCTGTCCCTCTTTCCTCTCCTGTCTCCTCCCTCTTTCCACTCCTCTCTCCTCTCCCTCTCCTATTCTCTGGTCTCCAGTAGAAAACCTCTTTATCTCAGTGGCCTGGTAAATATAAAGACTACAGCCATGAATCCAGATGAAGTATACATATATATATATATATATATATATATATATATATATATATGTGCTGGATTCCTTTTCACTTAACACTTCAGTTTTCACGTCTCTCTTATTCGTAAAGAAACCTTCCTGCTTTCCTGATCCAACTAGTGTATATAATCGTGTGTGACTTCGCCAGAGCCAGGGCCTGGACGGTAAATGGCTGTGTTAGAGATGGATGCTGAGGGTGTGTTACTGGCTGCCTGGCTCCACGTGATTGGGTATTAAAAATGAAATACTCCGGCTAGCATCACAGTGATTGGAGGAAATTATGAAATTGCACAACGGATTATCTCAATGTATCTACGACCGACGAGAACTAAACGAAAAGAGGGAATACTTAGGAGGAAAGAATAAACATTAAAAGGGAATAAGCTACTTAAAAATGCTAAACAAGAATAAAGGAACTCTGTGTTGGCACACCGTCACATGAAACAGCATTAACAATGAGAGTAAATATAGGTAGAATGAGTCTATTTACATTGTTAACAATAAGAGTAAATATAGGTAGAATGAGTCTATTTACACTGTTAACAATGAGAATAAATATAGGTAGAATGGGTATATTTACATTGTTAACAATGACAGTAAATATAGGTAGAATGGGTCTATTTACATTAACAATGAGAGTAAATATAGGTAGAATGGGTCTATTTACATTGTTAACAATGAGAGTAAATATAGGTAGAAGGGGTCTATTTACATTAACAATGAGAGTAAATATAGGTAGAAGGGGTCTATTTACATTAACAATGAGAGTAAATATAGGTAGAATGGGTGTGTTTACATTAACAATGAGAGTAAATATAGGTAGAAGGGGTGTGTTTACATTAACAATGAGAGTAAATATAGGTAGAAGGGGTCTATTTACATTAACAATGAGAGTAAATATAGGTAGAATGGGTCTATTTACATTGTTAACAATGAGAGTAAATATAGGTAGAAGGGGTCTATTTACATTAACAATGAGAGTAAATATAGGTAGAATGGGTGTGTTTACATTCCTTGGCAGAATGATAATAATGAAGTGGTTTCCTAGACAACACAGAACTGCTTAAAATCTTGAGGACAATCAACAAACAATTACACATCACTATAGCATTCGACAACAAAATACAGACGTCCTCCTCCACCCCACAGACAATATCCCTCATTACAACCTCCCAGCAGCCAGCCAGCTCCCTGCACCTCCTCCTCCTCCAATCCACAGGCAATATCCCTCATTACAACCTCCCAGCAGCCAGCCAGCTCCCTGCACCTCCTCCTCCACCCCACAGACAATATCCCTCATTACAACCTCCCAGCAGCCAACCAGCTCCCTGCACCTCCTCCTCCACCCCACAGACAGTATCCCTCATTACAACCTCCCATCAGCCAACCAGCTCCCTGCACCTCCTCCTCCACCCCACAGACAGTATCCCTAATTACAACCTCCCAGCAGCCAACCAGCTCCCTGCACCTCCTCCTCCACCCCACAGACAGTATCCCTAATTACAACCTCCCAGCAGCCAACCAGCTCCCTGCACCTTCTCCTCCACCCCACAGACAATATCCCCCATTACAACCTACCAGCAGCCAGCCAGCTCCCTGCACCTCCTCCTCCACCCCACAGGCAGTATCCCTCATATCCCTCATCCCTCAACATCCCAGCAGCCAACCAGCTCCCTGCACCTCCTCCTCCACCCCACAGACAGTATCCCTCATTACAACCTCCCAGCAGCCAGCCAGCTCCCTGCACCTCCTCCTCCACCCCACAGACAATATCCCTCATCACAAGCTCCCAGCAGTTAGAGTGTTACTCCCCGGATGCCGATGATGTGGATGTCGACTAAGGTAGCCCCCCCCCCCCCCCCCCCCCGCACCTCTCTGATTCAGAGGAGTTGGGTTAAACGCGGAAGACACATCCCCCCCCCCCCCCAGTTTGTGGTTTCCATCCATTAGCACTGGGCAGACAGACAAACAAAGCCTTCTCTACCCATCGCTCTGCAACTCTTTACTTTATCCCCTGAAGCTAGCTTCCTCTTCTTTTTCTCTCCACCCATCAACCCACTACCTTCCACCCCCTCCCAGCCACCCAGCCAGTCATACACTCTTGCAGTCTGGTCGATACCCTGCAGTAGTCTGGTCTCTGTACTCCATCCATTAGCCAATGGGCAATTCAGACAGAAAGTATGAACGGTTTTCCAGCAGAACAACAGAGAATAAATCAACTTCTATCTCCACCAGGCTGCCATTTTAATTTCCTGCCTCCTTCCTGTGTGCTATGTTATTCACAGACATCTTATTCTCAGCGTTAGCCCAGAATGTGTGTGTCAGGGTTTTCCGTTAGCCGTTGATAGCCGGCTTTTGTTAGTTTTTTTGTTGGTGTTGTTGTTGAAAAGCTGATTGCCGCTGGCCAATTGTCCCGGGAGAAGAAGAAAAAATCCCATTGCTAAATATTGACTTTGAGCCTATCAGAGAGCATCGGGCTTCCCTTGACAAAAAAAAAAATAAGATAAAAAATGTGCCAATCAGCGGCGAGCTCAACTGTGAATGGTCCTGGCGCACCAAAACAAAGTGTCAAGGGGAAACCAGCTTGGATTTGACCTCACTCCTATCAAACCCCATTGAGAGCCAACGTCATGGACAGAAACACCTTGAATTGTTGCATCTCGTTGTGTTGTCGCTCTCTGGTGGCTAGCTAGCCAGCCTTTTTCCTAAATTAGCCATGGATGGAGATAGGGATTTGGACTTGTGGTTTTACTTAATTCTCCATACTGGTCAATGATTAAAATGGCCAGATTATAAAATGCATACATTGTTGTGCACCTGGCCTGAGAGGATGGAAGTTCAATATGTACCTAGATGTAGAAGGCTAATGTTAACTAGCTAACGTTGCCCATGCTTGGAAGATAGGCTAGCGAGCAAGCCTTTTAGCCAGGTAGCCTAGGACAACATAAAATAAAAGTGTGTACAGTATGACAGTGATACTGTTTCGTCAACATGAGAGGAGGATGGCATTGACATTTCTCTACAAGTAGGGTGAGTCAACAATTTTTTTCTACTTGCACGAAACCAGCTTACGTTGATTGGACGAAATTGTTTTTTGGTATCTTTTAGTTGTCACTGTATTAAACTAAGCAGAAGTGATTTTATGATGCTGAAATGTTGAAGTTGAAATAGTGCTGGAATAGTGGAGGCAGATCCTGTTTTATTTGTGACTTGCGGTAACTCTCTGTGGTTATAAATCAATAGTTTAGTGGTCCGAAAATATCGGGGAACATTAACGTGCTTGACCATGCTGTAGGTCATGTAACTGTCTGTTACTGTACATTTAATATGATTTGTGGACTTCACCAGACAGAGGTTGTTATCCAGTTTTGTGATAAAACAAAAAGGTGTGGTTGAATTTATTCTGCCACTGTGTCTTCTTATTGTCTCGGCCTTTAGGCCTATATATCACAGTCGCAAGGCGTATGAATAAACAGGTTATAGAACAAACAACGCAATTATGACAATAATAATTAAACAATGAATAAACTGCAACATGTCAGCTAAAGCGTTTGAATTCACAAATGTATTGGACTGTTTTTAATATTGACCATCAACCAAAAACACAGCATCTACCATGGTAGAAATATGTTATTGAGGTTTAAATATTTTTTATTATAATCTAAATGCATATGTTTATTAGGTAGTCTACATTGTCTTTAAATACACTGCTCCCCCTTGCCGCCTTTCCTACCCTCCTTCTTGGACTCCTTCTTGGTGTCCTACTTGGTCTCCTTCTTGGACTCCTTGATCTCCTTCTTCGGACTCCTCCTTTGGTCTCCTTCTTCAGACTCCTCCATGTTCTCCTTCTTGGACTCCTCCTTTGGTCTCCTTCTTGGTCTCCTTCTTGGACTCTTCGATATCCTACTTGGACTATTCCTTCTTCACTTGGACTCCTCCTTGATCTCCTACTTGATCTCCTCCTTGGACTCCTTATTGATCTCCTACTTGATCTCCTCCTTGGACTCCTTATTGGACTCCTCCTTGATCTCCTCCTTGATCTTCTTCTTGGACTCCTTATTGATCTCCTTCTTGGACTCCTTATTGATCTCCTACTTGATCTCCTCCTTGGACTCCTTATTGGACTCCTCCTTGATCTCCTCGATCTTCTTCTTGGACTCCTTATTGATCTCCTACTTGATCTCCTCCTTGATCTTCTTCTTGGACTCCTTATTGATCTCCTACTTCATCTCCTCCTTGATCTTCTTCTTGGACTCCTTATTGATCTCCTACTTGATCTCCTCCTTGATCTTCTTCTTGGACTCCTTATTGATCTACTACTTGATCTCCTCCTTGATCTCCTCCTTGGACTCCTTATTGATCTCCTCCTTGGACTCCTTATTGATCTCCTCCTTGGACTCCTTATTGATCTCCTCCTTGGACTCCTTATTGATCTCCTCCTTGGACTCCTTATTGATCTCCTCCTTGGACTCCCGGTGGGTTGCAGACCTGGGATCAAATACTATTTAGAAAAATGTCATATACTTTAGTAATAAAAACAATCAACCAAAGTTAGCCTTTAAATGCTTTATTTTCTAAATGTTGAAAGAGTATGGGGGCGACGGGGAGAAAGAAAATGGTGCAGTTTGAGGCCATGTGGCGGAGAGTGATGCACTGGAGATGGGGGTGTGAGCAGGTACCGTCTGGACAGGGGTGATGTAGTTGTCGTTTGTATGTGTATGTTACGTAAGCCTCTTGGCGGAGGGAACGCAACACCCTGCTACAACTCAACTCCCCGTGGAGTGAAAAAGGTATGTGATCGTAGGTACCGGGGAAGGACGACAGAGGCAGAGAAAATTACTGTTCACAAGGAATTTATTATTCCTAACACGGTATTGTGGTTAAATGGGGCTGGACGAAGGCAAAGAAAGTTAGAGTTAGAGAGTCCCATCTACCTTACCAACTACTTACCTAATCTTTTAGCAGCTCCTGGCGCGTTAACCAAAATACAGGGGGTGGTCCGCCCAGGTCTTACCTATTGCGCATAGACAGTGAATATACTACAGGTATATGTATACCCGTAGGCCTCTTGCCTAAACACTCCTAAGGTGCGTTCCCCTTCCCCCCTGGGAACAAATGAAACTGAATAATTACTAACTTAAAGTGACCAACTTAAAGTGACCAACTTCAATAATCAAAAGCACTAAGTCCTATTGGCACACACATACCTCAGAAGTAGCGACTACAAAAATACTTTCAACAAAATTTTCACGGACTAACAACCAACACAGGACATCAAAGAAACTCTCTCTCTCTCTCCTGACAAAGGAACACTGGCTTTTATCCAGCTGGAGAAGGAGTTGGTAATTGAAGACAGCTGTTTCCCCTGACAAGCGGGAGGGTTCAGAGCTCCAATCATCGATGGGGCCGACCAATCAGCTGTTTGAGGAATCAAGGATTCCATTTACTGAAATACACTCACACACACACATACAAACCCACAACAACACAGAAACTGGGGAATTTAACAGTGTGGGTTTTTATTGTCGAAAAATATGAAATAAAATCGTACAAAAAAAAAAAACATTGAAAGCTTGCAACACGTATTCCTATGATTTATTCGTCATTATTCATTATGAATAAAATGTATTGGATTTATTTAGGTTAAATTCTTCATTGTAAACCACAATTTCACAAATAATTGAACACACACACAAAACATAAGCAGATTAACTTGGTCAAAACATTTCTTTATTAAAAACTTTATGTTGGTACTTATTTATTTTGATCCAAGCCCACACATGAGTCAGTCAGTCAGCATTACGCTGAAAATTATAGATTTATGCTGCAAAATAGCCTACTAAATAGGCCAAGCCTAAATGAATATATTAAATTGCCTAAATTGTAATGCTGAGTAAAAGACACATTCTTTCTGATTGTCTTTAGCAATTACTATTTGGATTATAATAAATTAGTATATTTGTAGGGGTTGTTGCATTTTTCGGCAGGTCTGTGATATTTCAGTTAGAAATGTAAATCTTTAGAGTACTTAAGCCTCGAATACATTATAAGTGAATCCCCTTTTTGTCCTTTAGGCTACACTTTATTATAGGACTAAATTCTGAAGCATTTCACAAGCATTTTACTACACTAGCAATAACATCTTCTAACCATGTGTATGTGACCAATAAAGTTGGATTTGATTTGATTAGAAATTTTGACTGACATCAGCATCTATCGGTAGCCTAAACTGTGGCACAAATTGGGGGATTTTTCACACCTAGCCCGAGCTAATAGACTATCCGTTTGTAAATTAACCTCTCTGGTACAAGTAGCGTCTCGCCAACAGCCAGTGAAACTGCAGGGCGCCAAATTCAAAACAACAGAAATCTCATAATTAAAATTCCTCAAACATACAAGTATTATACACCATTGTAAAGCTAAACTTCTTGTTAATCCAGCTACAGTGTCTGATTTCAAAAAGGCTTTACGGCGAAAGCAAACCTTGCGATTATGTTAGGTCAGCGCCTAGCCACAGAAAACTATACAGCAATTATCCAAAGAAGGAGAGGTGTCACAAAAGCCAGAAATAGCGTTAAAATTAATCACTAACCTTTGATGATCTTCACCGGATGGCACTCCCAGGACTCCATGTTAGACAATAAATGTGTGTTTGTTCGATAAAGTTCCTCTTTATGTCCAAAAACCTAATTTGAAATTTGTGCGTTATGTTCAGAAATGCATTGTCTCAAACAAACATCTGGTGAAAGTGCAGAAAGCCACATCAAATTACAGAAATACTCATCATAAACATTGATCTAAGATACAAGTGTCAAACATACGATTAAAGATAAACTTCTCCTTAATGCAACCGCTGTGTCAGATTTCAAAAAAGTTTTACGGTGAAAGCACACCATGCAATTATGTTAGGTCAGTGCCTAGCCACAGAAAACCATATAGCCATTTTCCAAAGAAGGAGAGGTGTCACAAAATACAGAAATAGCGTTAAAATGAATCACTTACCTTTGATGATTTTCATCTGATGGCACTCCCAGGTCTCCATGCTAGACAATAAATGTTTGTTTTGTTCGATAAAGTTCATATTTATGTCCAAATATCTCCTTTTTGTTTGTGCGTTTAGTCCAGTAATCTAAAATGCACAAGACGCGGGAACTAAGTCCAGACGAAAAGTCAAAAAAACGTTCCCTTACAGTTCGTAGAAACATGTCAAACGATGTATATAGTCAATCTTTAGGATGTTTTTATCATTAATCTTCAATAATATTCCAACCGGACAATTCCTTTGTCTTTAGAAATGAAAAGGAACGGAGCTAGGGCTTACGGCCGCGCGCGTGACTAAACTAAAGGCTTTCAACCAGACCACTGGTTCAAACAGCTCGTATTCTCTCCCCTTCACAGTAGAAGCCAGAAACACGTTCTAAAGACTGTTGACATCTAGTGGAAGCCTTTGGAAGTGCAATCTGACCCCATAGACACAGTATATTGGATAGGCAATCACTTGAAAAACTAACAACCTCAGATGTCCCACTTCCTGGTTGGATTTTTCTCCGGTTTTCGCCTGCCATATGAGTTCTGTTATACTAACAGACATCAATCAAACGGTTTTAGAAATTTCAGAGTGTTTTCTATCCAAATCTACTAATAATATGCATATCCTAGCCTCTGGGCCTGAGTAGCAGGCAGTTTACTCTGGGCACGCTTTTCATCCGCACGTGAAAATACTGCCCCCT
>NC_074667.1:70860507-70875507 GCF_029448725.1 Salvelinus fontinalis
GGCTGTTCCAGCCTGCTTGCAGCTCCACCCGAGGCTGTTCCTGCTGGCCAACCCCCACATCAACATCAGCACCTCCCCCTGCCCTTCCCAAAAACGTGAGCACCTCCCCCTGCCCCTCCCAACAACATGAGCACCTCCCCCTGCCCCTCCCAACAACATGTGCCCCTCCCCCTGCCCCTCCCAACAACATGAGCACTTGTCTCACCTCATTGGCTTTCAGGTCAACATGTCTAGCAATGTAACAATCCTTGAATGAACAGCAGCCATTCACAACATGGGCAATGACATCCATTCAATTTGACTCATGTAGAATACAAAATTGTGGCTACAAAAAAATTGGGCCACGGTTTGAAGGGTACCGGAGTATGTGATTTATATTTTGTCTATAGAACTTGCAACCTCGCTTTAACGGTACAGGTGAGAACGTCCTCTCCAACTGCAGCATTCTGACACTTGGAACGGGTGACATATTGGTCGGCACAGTGCAGAGCAGTGAGTTTCCCCCTGCAGGCTCAGTCTAGTGTTGTAGTAGCTGGGAGACAGTGGTCGGCACAGTGCAGAGCAGTGAGTTTCCCCCTGCAGGCTCAGTCCAGTCCAGTGTTGCAGTAGCTGGGAGACAGAGCAGTGAGTTTCCCCTGCAGCCTCAGGCCAGTCCAGTGTTGCAGTAGCTGGGAGACAGAGTGGTCAGTAGCTGCATCTGTCTGATACCAAGTAGTGTTGTCCTGGATGTAAGATGAGATGTTCCACAATGGGTGACAAATACCTCCACAACAACACCGCGATCTGCCACAACTGTATCAGAGAAAAGTCACTGGCTCAGTTTGCATATCAGTGTCCACCTAAGGTCCAGTCCAGTTGCACAGGTCATTGAGGTCCAGCCAGTCTGACCGGACTCCAAAGCCCGCAGCAAGAGTGTCCAATTTTCCATTGGCTTTCCTCTTGAAGTCCAGGAAGTTGTCCTGGCCAGTGGAACTTTCCTTCCCTTGTAGGTCCAGAAGGAGGGAGGCTCTGGCTAATTCCCTAACTGTCACATCATCACTGTTGAGCATGTCTGATAGCAGTTTACATCCACTCAATATTCGGGACACCAAAACCTTGCATCTCTTTGGCTTCGGAAGAGCAACATCCTGTGTGGTGTGTGTGCTTAAGGGTACTTTCTCACCACTTCAACTGTTTTGTTAGAATTTTCTGTGGGATATTCATATTTGCAAGCAGATGTTGAATCTTTGCTAGGGCCACCTCTCTCACAGCTTCTAGCTTCATGACCACATGCAGAGGGGAAACGTCAATCATATCAAGCATGGTTGAATACTCACGGAGAACCTTCTCAACTTGTTCCCCCGTCCCCACTCGCAAGCAACATTAAACGTAAACTCAGCAAAAAAAGGAATATCCCTTTTTCAGGACCCTATCTTTCAAAGATAATTCGTAAAAATCCAAATAACTTCACAGATCTTCATTGTAAAGGGTTTAAACACTGTTTCCTATTGTCACGCCCTGACCATAGAGAGCCTTTTTATTTCTCTATTTGGTTAGGTCTAGCAATCTAGTTTTCCTATTTCTTTGTTTGGCCTGGCATGGTTCCCAATCAGAGGCAGCTGTCTATCGTTGTCTCTGATTGGGGATCATACTTAGGCAGCCTTTTTTCCCACCTTAGTTTGTGGGATCTTGATTATGTTAGTTGCTGTATAGCCTGCAGAACTTTACGTTCGTTTTGTATTTTGTTGGGTTTTGGTGTTCATTTTAAAATAAAGTAAGATGTTCGCCAACCACGCTGCACCTTGGTCTCATTCCAACAATTAATGAACATGCGCCTGTGGAACGGTCGTTAAGACACTAACAGTGTCAGGAATGCACAATCCCTCCATCAGTGCTCAGACTGTCCACAATAGGCTGAGAGAGGTTTGACTGAGGACTTGTAGGCCTGTTGTGAGGCAGGTCCTCACCAGACATCACCGGCAACAACGTCGCCTATGGGCACAAACCCACCGTCGCTGGACCAGACAGGACTGGCAAAAAGTGCTCTTCACTGACGAGTCGCGGTTTTGTCTCACCAGGGGTGATGGTCGGATTTGCATTTATTGTCAAAGGAATGAGCGTTACACCGAGGCCTGTACTCTGGAGCAGGATCGATTTGGAGGTGGAGGGTCCATCATGGTCTGGGGCGATGTGTCAAAGCATCATCGGACTGAGCTTGTTGTCATTGCAGGCAATCTCAACGCTGTGCGTTACAGGGAAGACATCCTCTTCCCTCATGTGGTACCCTTCCTGCAGGCTCATCCTGACATGACCCTCCAGCATGACAGTGCCACCAGCCATACTGCTCATTATGTGCGTGATTTCCTGCAAGACAGGAATGTCAGTGTTCTGCCATGGCCAGCGAAGAACCCGAATCTCAATCCCAATGATCACGTCTGGGACCTGTTGGATCGGAGGGTGAGGGCTAGGGCCGTTCCTCCCAGAAATGTACGGGAACTTGCAGGTGCCTTGGTGGAAGAGAGGTGGAATATTTCACAGCAAGAACTGGCAAAGTAAAAATCTGTACTTGCTAAAATGTTTGATCAAAGCCAGGCCATTGCTCTCATTTGTCTATACACACACATACACACACACAAACACACACGCCGCTGCCACTTGTCACTGCCTGTGTGTTTAGTGTTTAGGCCTAACTGAGCAGCTCAGCTCTAACAGTGTTTTACAAAGCTAGATTTATGGGGGTACATTTGATTGCGGTACTAATAAGGAAATATCTTTTAGATTCTCTCTAAAATTCTCTTTAGATTGTCAACTTAATTGGTTGCCTACTCAGTGGACTGATACAGTGGTCTGTCAACACTATCTTCCTGTGTGTGTGTGTGTGTGTGTGTGTGTGTGTGTGTGTGTGTGTGTGTGTGTGTGTGTGTGTGTGTGTGTGTGTGTGTGTGTGTGTGTGTGTGTGTGTGTGTGTGTGTGTGTGTGTGTGTGTGTGTGTGTGTGTGTGTGTGTGTGCGCGTGCGTGCGTATTTTTTTTTACCAATGAGGGCCTGGCTGAACCTGGAAGAGCCATACACAGAAGGTGGAAAATAGTTGTCTTGATCAAACAGTTAAACACACACACACACATTTTTACATTTGAGTAATTTAGTAGACGCTGTTATCCAGAGGGATTTACAGTATGGATTGCATATATATCCGTCTTCATCTGTGTCTGGTTACTGGCATCTAGTTACTGGCATGTTAAGTCTTCATCTGTGTCTGGTGTTAGCTAGTTACTGGCTAGCTAGGTCTTGATCTGTGTCTGGTGTTAGCTAGTTAATGGCATGCTAGGTCATCATCTGTGTCTGGTGTTAGCTAGTTACTGGCTAGCTAGGTCTTCATCTGTGTCTGGGGTTAGCTAGTTACTGGCTAACTAGGTCTTCATCTGTGTCTGGTGTTAGCTAGTTACTGGCTAGGTCGGTCTTTATCTGTGTCTGGTGTTAGCTAGTTACTGGCTAGCTAGGTCTTCATCTGTGTCTGGTGTTAGCTAGTTACTGGCTAGCTAGGTCTTCATCTGTGTCTGGTGTTAGCTAGTTACTGGCTAGCTAGGTCTTCATCTGTGTCTGGTGTTAGCTAGTTACTGGCTAGCTAGGTCTTCATATGTGTCTGGTGTTAGCTAGTTACTGGCTAGCTAGGTCTTCATCTGTGTCTGGGGTTAGCTAGTTACTGGCATGCTAGGTCTTCATCTGTGTCTGGGGTTAGCTAGTTACTGGTTAGCTAGGTCTTCATCTGTGTCTGGAGTTAGCTAGTTACTGGCTAACTAGGTCTTCATCTGTGTCTGGAGTTAGCTAGTTACTGGCATGCTAGGTCTTCATCTGTGTCTGGGGTTAGCTACTTACTGGTTAGCTAGGTCTTCATCTGTGTCTGGAGCTAGCTAGTTACTGGCTAACTAGGTCTTCATCTGTGTCTGGGGTTAGCTAGTTACTGGTGAGCTAGGTCTTCACCTGTGTCTGGTGTAAGCTAGTTACTGGCTAGCTAGGTCTTCATCTGTGTCTGGTGTTAGCTAGTTACTGGTGAGCTAGGTCTTCACCTGTGTCTGGTGTAAGCTAGTTACTGGCTAGCTAGGTCTTCATCTGTGTCTGGTGTTAGCTAGTTACTGGCTAGCTAGGTCTTCATCTGTGTCTGGGGTTAGCTAGTTACTGACTAACTAGGTCTTCATCTGTGTCTGGTGTTAGCTAGTTACTGGCTAGCTAGGTCTTCATCTGTGTCTGGTGTTAGCTAGTTACTGGCTAGCTAGGTCTTCATATGTGTCTGGAGTTAGCTAGTTACTGGCTAGCTAGGTCTTCATCTGTGTCTGGTGTTAGCTAGATACTGGCTAACTAGGTCTTCATCTGTGTCTGGGGTTAGCTAGTTACTGGTTAGGTAGGTCTTCATCTGTGTCTGGTGTTAGCTAGTTACTGGCTAGCTAGGTCTTAATCTGTGTCTGGTGTTAGCTAGTTACTGGCTAGCTAGGTCTTCATCTGTGTCTGGGGTTAGCCAGTTACTGGCTAGCTAGGTCTTCATCTGTGTCTGGGGTTAGCTAGTTACTGGTTAGGTAGGTCTTCATCTGTGTCTGGTGTTAGCTAGTTACTGGCTAGCTAGGTCTTCATCTGTGTCTGGTGTTAGCTAGTTACTGGCTAGCTAGGTCTTCATCTGTGTCTGGTGTTAGCTAGTTACTGGCTAACTAGGTCTTCATCTGTGTCTGGTGTTAGCTAGTTACCGACTAGCTAGGTCTTCAGCCAGCATGAAACAAATGAAAGTGTGGTTTAAAACTCTCTGAAGAGAAGTAGGAGAGAGGAAGGCAATATGCAAAGAGGAAATGAATCAGGGCCCTTTCCAAATCTTGTAACCTTTATAACCATCCTCATAAAGCTTCTTACAACTTCTTATTACCTTTGAGATATGCTGGGGTCATCATCTTCATTCTCATTGAGATTATATACTGGGGTCATCATCCTCATTGAGATTATATACTGGGGTCATCATCCTCATTGAGATTATATTCTGGGGTCGTCTTCCTCATTGAGATTATATACCGGGGTCATCATCTTCATCCTCATTGAGATTATATACTGGGGTCATCATCCTCATTGAGATTATATACTGGGGTCACCATCTTCATTCTCATTAAGATTATATACCGGGGTCATCGTCTTCATTCTCATTGAGATTATATACTTGGGTCATCATCCTCATCCTCATTGAGATTATATACTGGGGTCACCATCCTCATTGAGATTATATAATGGGGTCATCATCGTCATTGAGATTATATACTGGGGTCACCATCCTCATTGAGATTATATACTGGGGTCACCATCCTCATTCTCATTGAGATTATATACCGGTGTCATCATCTTCATTCTCATTGAGATTATATACTGGGGTCATCATCCTCATTGAGATTATATACTGGGGTCATCATCGTCATTGAGATTATATACTGGGGTCACCATCTTCATTCTCATTGAGATTATATACTGGGGTCACCATCCTCATTCTCATTGAGATTATATACTGGGGTCACCATCCTCATTGAGATTATATACTGGGGTCATCATCGTCATTGAGATTATATACTGGGGTCACCATCTTCATTCTCATTGAGATTATATACTGGGGTCACCATCCTCATTCTCATTGAGATTATATACTGGGGTCACCATCCTCATTGAGATTATATACTGGGGTCATCATCTTCATTGAGATTATATACTGGGGTCATCATCCTCATTGAGATTATATACTGGGGTCATCATCGTCATTGAGATTATATACTGGGGTCACCATCTTCATTCTCATTGAGATTATATACCGGTGTCATCATCTTCATTCTCATTGAGATTATATACTGGGGTCACCATCCTCATTCTCATTGAGATTATATACCGGTGTCATCATCTTCATTCTCATTGAGATTATATACTGGGGTCACCATCCTCATTGAGATTACATAATGGGGTCATCATCCTCATTGAGATTATATACTGGGGTCACCATCCTCATTGAGATTACATAATGGGGTCATCATCCTCATTGAGATTATATACTGGGGTCACCATCCTCATTCTCATTGAGATTATATACCGGTGTCATCATCTTCATTCTCATTGAGATTATATACTGGGGTCACCATCCTCATTCTCATTGAGATTATATACCGGTGTCATCATCTTCATTCTCATTGAGATTATATACTGGGGTCACCATCCTCATTGAGATTATATACTGGGGTCATCATCTTCATCCTCATTGAGATTATATACTGGGGTCACCATCCTCATTGAGATTATATACTGGGGTCATCATCCTCATCCTCATTGAGATTATATACTGGGGTCACCATCCTCATTGAGATTATATACTGGGGTCATCATCTTCATCCTCATTGAGATTATATACTGGGGTCACCATTCTCATTGAGATTATATACTGGGGTCATCATCCTCATTCTCATTGAGATTATATACTGGGGTCACCATCCTCATTGAGATTATATACTGGGGTCATCATCTTCATCCTCATTGAGATTATATACTGGGGTCACCATTCTCATTGAGATTATATACTGGGGTCATCATCCTCATCCTCATTGAGATTATATACTGGGGTCGTCTTCTTCATTGAGATTATATACTGGGGTCATCATCCTCATTGAGATTATATACTGGGGTCACCATCTTCATTGAGATTATATACTGGGGTCACCATCTTCACTGAGATTATATACTGGGGTCACCATCTTCATTGAGATTATATACTGGGGTCATCATTGTCATTGAGATTATATACTGGGGTCATCATCCTCATTGAGATTATATACTGGGGTCATCATCCTCATTGAGATTATATACCGGGGTCATCCTCTTCTTCTCATTGAGATTATATACTGGGGTCACCATCCTCATTGAGATTATATACTGGGGTCATCATCCTCATTGAGATTATATACTGGGGTCATCATCTTCATTCTCATCAAGATTATATACTGGGGTCACCATCCTCATCCTCATTGAGATTATATGCTGGGGTCAGCATCCTCATTGAGATTATATACTGGGGTCATCATCCTCATCCTCATTGAGATTATATACTGGGGTCACCATCCTCATTGAGATTATATACTGGGGTCACCATCCTCATTGAGATTATATACTGGGGTCACCATCCTCATTGAGATTATATACTGGGGTCACCATCCTCATTGAGATTATATACTGGGGTCACCATCCTCATTGAGATTATATACTGGGGTCACCATCCTCATTGAGATTATATCCTCATAGCTGTGAGATTACATAGGAAGGCCATCTGTCTCACAGTGAGGAGGTTTGGATAACAGTCACATTCTGTCTGTCTGTGTTGTGTACTATTGTGTTATTCTGTCTGTATGTCTGTCTGTGTTGTGTACTATTGTGTTACTCTGTCTGTCTGCATGTCTGTCTGTGTTGTGTACTATTGTGTTACTCTGTCTGTATGTCTGTCTGTGTTGTGTACTATTGTGTTACTCTGTCTGTATGTCTGTCTGTGTTGTGTACTATTGTGTTACTCTGTCTGTATGTCTGTCTGTGTTGTGTACTATTGTGTTATTCTGTCTGTCTGTATGTGTTGAATTGTGTCATTCTGTCTGTGTGTCGGTCTGTGTTGTGTAGTATTGTGTTATTCTATTTGTCTGTCTGTGTGTGTTGTGTAGTATTGTGTTGTTTTATCTGTCTGTGTGTGTTGTGTAGTATTGTGTTGTTTTATCTGTCTGTCTGTGTGGTGTAGTGTTGTGTTATTCTGTCTGTCTGTGTAAGGTTCGCGTAACTGGTGGCAGGGAAGTCAGACGCAGGAGAGCAGAACTAGGTAATAGCCAGAGCAGTTTAATTGCAATATCTAACGGCATAAAGAATAACAAACATGGGTACAAAACCCGTCGCGCACCAGCAAACATGTGCACAGGCACTTACAACAAACAATTTCACACAAAGACATTGGGGGGTACGTAGGGTTAAATACACAACACTTAATGAGGGAAATGAAAACCAGGTGTGTAGGAAAACAAGACAAAACAAATGGAAAATGAAAAGTGGATCGACGATGGCTAGAGGACCTGCGACGCCGACCGCCGAACACCGCCCGAACAAGGAGAGAAACCGACTTCGGTGGAAGTCGTGACAGTCTGTCTGTCTGTTTGTGTTGTGTAGTATTGTGTGATTCTGTCTCTGTGTTGTGTAGTATTGTGTGATTCTGTCTGTCTGTCTGTGCTGTGTAGTATTGTGTTATTCTGTCTGTCTGTGTTGTGTAGTATTGTGTGATTCTGTCTGTCTGTGGTGTGTAGTATTGTGTGATTCTGTCTCTGTGGTGTGTAGTATTGTGTTATTCTGTCTCTGTGTTGTGTAGTATTGTGTCCTTTTATCTATCTACAGACAGTCATGTTAGATCACAGGCACAGTTAGTTCCTCATCTCCACCCCAGTACTAACACTAATGCAACTCCATCCAAAAGGAAGATGTTCTCTCCTCTCTCTGCCATCTAAAACGTTTTCCATTAAAGATTCATGAGAGATTACAGTAAATAAAAGCTTCTTCTTCTGACGCAACTAGGACAGAAAGATCAAAGTCAAAGACACAGCACACTACGCCAGCCTGCCTGGGAGATAAACACTAAACCAAGGTCAAAGACACCTCCCGCTACACCAGCCTGCCTGGGAGATAAACACTAAACCAAGGTCAAAGACACCTCCAGCTACACCAGCCTGCCTGGGAGATAAACACTAAACCAAGGTCAAAGACACCTCCCGCTACACCAGCCTGCCTGGGAGATAAACACTAAACCAAGGTCAAAGACACCTCCTGCTACACCAGCCTGCCTGGGACTTAAACACTTAACCAAGGTCAAAGACACCTCCCGCTAGACCAGCCTGCCTGGGACATAAACACTAAACCAAGGTCAAAGACACATCACGCTACACCAGCCTGCCTGGGACATAAACACTAAACCAAGGTCAAAGACACATCACGCTACACCAGCCTGCCTGGGAGATAAACACTTAACCAAGGTCAAAGACACCTCCTGCTACACCAGCCTGCCTGGGACATAAACACTAAACCAAGGTCAAAGACACCTCCCGCTACACCAGCCTGCCTGGGAGATAAACACTTAACCAAGGTCAAAGACACCTCCCGCTACACCAGCCTGCCTGGGACATAAACACTAAACCAAGGTCAAAGACACATCACGCTACACCAGCCTGCCTGGGACTTAAACACTAAACCAAGGTCAAAGACACATCACGCTACACCAGCCTGCCTGGGACATAAACACTAAACCAAGGTCAAAGAGACCTCCCACTACACCAGCCTGCCTGGGACTTAAACACTAAACCAAGGTCAAAGACACCTCCCGCTACACCAGCCTGCCTGGGAGATAAACACTAAACCAAGGTCAAAGACACCTCCTGCTACACCAGCCTGCCTGGGACATAAACACTAAACCAAGGTCAAAGACACATCACGCTACACCAGCCTGCCTGGCTTTGGACATGAACACTAAACCAATTCCAGGTTCCCAGTCAGTCAGTCAGTCAGTGAAATAGGCTAAACAGGAAACAAATGCCAGCCAGCCAGCCAGTCTGTCACGTTCCTGACCTGTTTTCTGTTGTTTTGTATGTGTGTGATGGTCAGGGCGTGAGTTTTGGGTGGGCAGTCTATGTTTTCTGTTTCTATGTTGGTTTTGGGTTGCCTGGTATGGCTCTTAATTAGAGGCAGGTGTTTTGCGTTTTCCTCTAATTGAGAGTCATATTAAGGTAGGAGGTTCTCACTGTTTGTTTGTGGGTGATTGTCGCTGTGTCTGTGTATTTTGCACCACACGGTACTGTCTCGTCTCGGTCGTTCCTGTTTATTGTGTTCCTCGTTTCATGTAAGTTCATAGTTTAGGTCTGTCTAGTTCGTTTTGTTATTTTGTAAATCATTCAAGTGTATTTCGTTTCGTGTTTTTCCGTCTTGTCATTAAAACATTATGTATTCATCACCCGCTGCGCCTTGGTCAACTCACTCACCGAAAGACGACCGTTACACAGTCAGTCACTCAGCAAGTCATTCAGTCAGGTACCCAGAGAGTCAGCTGGGCATTAAGTAACTCAGCCTGCAAGCCAGCCAGCCAGTCAGTCATTCAGTCAGGTACCCAGAGAGTCAGCTGGGCATTAAGTAACTCAGCCTGCAAGCCAGCCAGCCAGTCAGTCATTCAGTCAGGTACCCAGAGAGTCAGCTGGGCATTAAGTAACTCAGCCTGCAAGCCAGCCAGCCAGTCAGTCATTCAGTCAGGTACCCAGAGAGTCAGCTGGGCATTAAGTAACTCAGCCTGCAAGCCAGCCAGCCAGTCAGTCATTCAGTCAGGTACCCAGAGAGTCAGCTGGGCATTAAGTAACCCAGCCTGCAAGCCAGCCAGCCAGTCAGTCATTCAGTCAGGTACCCAGAGAGTCAGCTGGGCATTAAGTAACTCAGCCTGCAAGCCAGCCAGCCAGTCAGTCATTCAGTCAGACACACAGAAAGGCATTCAGTCAGTCAGGAAGCCAGCCAGTCTGTCAATCCATCAGCCAGACACCCAGTCAACCAGCCAGCCAGTCAGCCTGTGAGGTGGAACCGGCTGATAGTGGTTGGACATAGAGCCAGTCAGTCAACCAGCCAGCCAGTCAGCCTATGAGGTGGAACCGGCTAATAGTGGCTGGACATAGAGCCAGTCAGTCAACCAGCCAGCCATTAAGCCTGTGAGAGGGAATTGGCTGATCGTGGCTGGACATAGAGCCAGTCAGTCAATCAGCTAGCCAGTAAGCCTGTGGGGGGGAAACGGCTGATAGTGGCTGGACATAGAGCCAGCCAGCCAGTAAGCCTGTGAGAGGGAACCGGCTGATAGTGGCTGGACATAGAGCCAGCTAGCCAGTAAGCCTGTGAGGGGGAAACGGCTGATAGTGGCTGGACATAGAGCCAGCCAGCCAGTAAGCCTGTGAGTGGGAATTGGCTGACCGTGGCTGGACATAGAGTCAGTCAGTCAACCAGCCAGTCAGTAAGCCTGTGAGAGGGGACCGGCTGATAGTGGCTGGACATAGAGCCAGCTAGCCAGTAAGCCTGTGAGGGGGAAACGGCTGATAGTGGCTGGACATAGAGCCAGCTAGCCAGTAAGCCTGTGAGGGGGAAACGGCTGATAGTGGCTGGACATAGAGCCAGCTAGCCAGTAAGCCTGTGAGTGGGAATTGGCTGATCGTGGCTGGACATAGAGCCAGTCAGTCAACCAGCTAGTCAGTAAGCCTGTGAGAGGGAAACGGCTAATAGTGGCTGGACATAGAGCTAGCCAGCCAGTAAGCCTGTGAGGGGGAACCGTATGAAAGTGGCTGGACATAGAAGTAGAATGACTAGAACGGACATTCTTATTCAAGTCAATGTTACCGACTGCCATATTGAGTGTAACCATGGATACAAGCAGGAAATAAAAGCAAAAAAGGTTTAGCATTCAATGTGTGCTTTTTGTTACTATTTCTATGTGGCTGGCACGGTGCTGGGTAGCTAGACGGGGTCTGTCTGAGAGTCAGAAGGTCTGATTTCCATGTAGCAGGCCGCTGAGGAAGCACACACACCAACATCCAATCTGTTACAGAGTTAGAGAACACAAAGAGGACCCATGACATTTGTGCCTGTTGACTTAATAATGACTACATGGCAGAGCAGTCATCCCGGCAGCTGGCCTGGGCTAGAATTACACTTTGTGTGTTCTATCCCCACGGGAATCCCAGCAACACACACTGCCTGGCACCTGTTACATGGCACCTAGCACCTATAACCTGGCACCTGCCACCTCTTACCTGGCACCTGGAACTTGTTAACTGGCACCTGGAACCTGGCACCTGCCACCTCTTACCTGGCACCTCTTACCTGGCACCTGGAACCTGTTAACTGGCACCTCTTACCTGGCACCTGCCACCTCTTACCTGGCACCTCTTACCTGGCACCTGGAACGTGTTAACTGGCACCTGTTACCTGTTACCTGGCACCTATAACCTGGCACCTCTTACCTGGCACCTCTTACCTGGCACCTGGAACCTGTTAACTGGCACCTGGAACCTGGCACCTGGAACCGGTTTCCTGGCAACGGTTACCTGGCACCTGTTACCTGTTAACTGGCACCTGTTACCTGTTACCTGGCATCTGGAACGTTTGTTTTCTCCTTGTATTATCTTTTACCAGATCTAATGTGTTATATTCTCCTACATTCCTTTCACATTCCCACAAACTTCAAAGTGTTTCCATTCAAATGGTACCAATAATATGCATATCCTTGCTTCAGGTCCTGAGCTACATGCAGTTAAATTTGGGCATGTCATTTTATGCAAAAAAATTTTTTAAAGGGTTTGATCCTTAATTAAGCAATGGCTTTGGAGTGTACGGCTTACAGTGGTCCCATGGACAGATACTCCAATCTCCGCTGTGGAGCTTTGCAGCTCCTTCAGGGTTTTCTTTGGTCTCTTTGTTGCCTCCCTGACTAATGCCCTTCTTGCCTGGTCCGTGAGTTTTGGTGTGCGGCCCTCTCTTGGCAGGTTTTTTGTGGTGCCATATTCTTTCCATTTTGTAATAATGAATTTAATGGTGCTCAGTGGGATGTTCAAAGTTTCTGATATTTTTTTATAACCCAACCCTGATCTGTACTTCTCCACAACGTTGTCCCTGACCAGTTTGGAGAGCTCCTTGGTCTTCATGGTGCTGCTTGCTTGGTGGTGCCGCTTGCTTGGTGGTGCCCCTTGCTTGGTGGTGCTCCTTGGTCTTCATGGTGCCGCTTGCTTGGTGGTGCCCCTTGCTTAGTGGTGTTGCAGACTGTGGGGCCTTTCAGAACAGATGTATAGATACTGAGATCATGTGACAGATCATGTGACACTTCGATTGCACACAGATGGACTTTATTTAACTAATTATGTGACTTCTGAAGGTAATTGGTTGCGCCAGATCTTATTTAGGGGCTTCAAAGGGGGTGAATACATGTGAACTCACCACTTTTTATATAATAACTATTTTGTGTATGTCCATTACATGAAATCCAAATAAAAATCCATTTATTTTACAGGTTGTGATCTCACACAATAGGAAAAACACCAAGGGGGCTGAATAATTTTGCAAGGCACTGTACTAGCCCATGTCAGCTAACGTTTTTAGCTCGTTTTTTTTTAAAGCACATTTATGTTTTTGTAATATTTAGGTCTCTCAGATATCACATGAACACACATACGACATGGCAAAATGTGGAGAATAGCAGGAAATGAACTTTAAAGCGGAAACATGTTCTCTACATCCCATGGCAAAGGGTACAGAATTGCAGAAAATAAGCTTTAAACCTGCAACCTGAGCGCTCTCTCAGATGGAAGGCCAGATTGAGATGTCAACAGTAGCAACATGATAAATAATAACTACCCATCTGTGTCCCCCACAAAAAACGTACCGCAAATAATATTTTCACAAACAGGATGCTAGGTACCAAAAATATCTACAGTGTGACAAAATAGATGCACATCCCCAAATGGCTGACAAACACAAACACCGACCAAATGACACCACACAGTGTCCTTTATGGATTTCCACCTACACTCAGTCGGTCACAGCTCTCAACAGATCTCTCCATCTCCAAAAAGGCGGCTAACCACGTTTCAAAACCGTTAAAACTAAACCGTTATCTTGTGGACATGTTTCAGCTTGTTGGCATGACGAAACAAATATTATGTTGCTTCGTCTTCAAAAAACATGGAAATTCTACAAAATGTAACGTATCTTTGTTTTGACAAAGAAACACTCAGTAGCTGATGCCAGTATCATGGTTTTCCTCTTGTGTTGATCTGTGAGACTTACAAGCTAGACTGAATACCAGTCGGTTTGTGCTACTATGCCAGATCTTTGGTCACTCGTTGACATTTGCATTGACAGTCAGCAGGTGGAGTCGGCACGGGAACAAAGAAGGAGACTACCGATCAGACACCAGGCAAAGCTTCGAAAAGGGTGCCATTAAAATGTTGCAGCACCTACATTTACATTTAAGTCCTTTAGCAGACGCTCTTATCCAGAGCGACTTACAAATTGGAAAGTTTATACATATTCATCCTGGTCCCCCCGTGGGAATTGAACCCTGGTCCCACCGTGGGAATTGAACCCACAACCCTGGCATTGCAAGCGCCATGCTCAACCAACTGAGCCACACGGGACCACCTATGCTGTACCAGGGCTGTGTCACATCCGGCCGTGATTGAGAGTTCCATAGGGGAATTGGCCCAGCGTCGTCCGGGTTTGGCCCGGGCTAGGCCGTCATTGTAAATAAGAATTTGTTCTTAACTGATTTGCAGAGTTAAATAAAGGTTAAATAAAGGTTAATCCTAGTAATGTGGGCAGAATGGTTTGAAGGAGCAAAGGCTGTCCAAACATCTTTAGTGCATCCCAAATGGAACCCTATTCCCTATATAGTGCACTACTTTAGACCAGAGCCTTATTCCCTATATAGTGCACTACTTTAGACCAGAGCCCTATTCCCTATATAGTGCACTACTTTAGACCAGGGCCCTATTCCCTATATAGTGCACTACATTAGACCAGGACCCTATTCCCTATATAGTACACTACTTTAGACCAGAGCCCTATTCCCTATATAGTGCACTACTTTAGACCAGAGCCCTATTCCCTATATAGTGCACTACTATAGACCAGAGCCCTATTCCCTATATAGTGCACTACTTTAGACCAGAGCCCTATTCCCTATATAGTGCACTACTATAGACCAGAGCCCTATTCCCTATATAGTGCACTACTTTAGACCAGAGCCCTATTCCCTATATAGTGCACTACTTTAGACCAGGGCCCTATTCCCTATATAGTGCACTACTATAGACCAGAGCCCTATTCCCTATATAGTGCACTACTATAGACCAGAGCCCTATTCCCTATATAGTGCACTACTATAGACCAGGGCCCATAGGGAAAAGGGTGCCATGTGGTAAACAAC
>NC_074667.1:70880507-70933007 GCF_029448725.1 Salvelinus fontinalis
AACGAATTATGTGACTTCTGAATGTAATTGGTAGCACCAGATCTTATTTGGGGGCTTCATAGCAACGGGGGTGAATACATGTGAACCCACAGGGCTCTGGTCTCCACTTAGCCTGCACTGGGAGTCTGGACTGCATCATGTTAGATCTCCACTTAGCCTGCACTGGGAGTCTGGACTGCATCATGTTAGATCTCCACTTAGCCTCCACTGGGAGTCTGGACTGCATCATGTTAGATCTCCACTTAGCCTCCAATGGGAGTCTGGACTGCATCATGTTAGCTCAACACTTAGCCTGCACTGGGAGTCTGGGCTGCATCATGTTAGCTCTCCACTTAGCCTCCACTGGGAGTCTGGACTGCATCATGTTAGATCTCCACTTAGCCTCCACTGGGAGTCTGGACTGCATCATGTTAGATCTCCACTTAGCCTCCAATGGGAGTCTGGACTGCATCATGTTAGCTCAACACTTAGCCTGCACTGGGAGTCTGGGCTGCATCATGTTAGCTCTCCACTTAGCCTCCACTGGGAGTCTGGACTGCATCATGTTAGATCTCCACAAATCAAGTCTGTTTATCAGAGCAGCGGGTGTCCCGCTTATAGCGTGAGCACACTGTGCCTTCTCCACTTAGCCTGCACTGGGAGTCTGGACTGCATCATGTTAACTCAACACTTAGTCTCCACTGGGAGTCTGGACTGCATCATGTTAACTCAACACTTAGTCTCCACTGGGAGTCTGGGCTGCATCGTGTTAGCTCAACACTTAGTCTCCACTGGGAGTCTGGGCTGCATCGTGTTAGCTCTCCACTTAGCCTCCACTGGGAGTCTGGACTGCATCATGTTAGCTCAACACTTAGCCTCCACTGGGAGTCTGGACTGCATTGTGTTAGCTCCCCACTTAGCCTGCACTGGGAGTCTGGACTGCATCATGTTAGCCCCCCACTTAGCCTCCACTGGGAGTCTGGACTGCATCATATTAACTCAACACTTAGTCTCCACTGGGAGTCTGGGCTGCATCATGTTAGCTCAACACTTAGCCTGCACTGGGAGTCTGGACTGCATCATGTTAGCTCCCCACTTAGCCTCCACTGGGAGTCTGGACTGCATCATGTTAGCTCTCCACTTAGCCTGCACTGGGAGTCTGGACTGCATCATGTTAGCCCCCCACTTAGCCTCCACTGGGAGTCTGGACTGCATCATGTTAGCTCCCCACTTAGCCTGCACTGGGAGTCTGGACTGCATCATGTTAGCTCAACACTCAGCCTCCACTGGGAGTCTGGGCTGCATCGTGTTAGCTCCCCACTTAGCCTCCACTGGGAGTCTGGACTGCATCATGTTAGCTCAACACTTAGCCTCCACTGGGAGTCTGGACTGCATCATGTTAGCTCCCCACTTAGCCTCCACTGGGAGTCTGGACTGCATCATGTTAGCTCTCCACTTAGCCTGCACTGGGAGTCTGGACTGCATCATGTTAGCTCCCCACTTAGCCTGCACTGGGAGTCTGGACTGCATCATGTTAGCTCTCCACTTAGCCTCCACTGGGAGTCTGGACTGCATCATGTTAGATCTCCACTTAGCCTCCACTGGGAGTCTGGACTGCATCATGTTAGCTCAACACTTAGCCTCCACTGGGAGTCTGGACTGCATCATGTTAGCTCAACACTTAGCCTGCACTGGGAGTCTGGACTGCATCATGTTAGCTCCCCACTTAGCCTCCACTGGGAGTCTGGACTGCATCATGTTAGCTCTCCACTTAGCCTGCACTGGGAGTCTGGACTGCATCATGTTAGCTCCCCACTTAGCCTGCACTGGGAGTCTGGACTGCATCATGTTAGCTCTCCACTTAGCCTCCACTGGGAGTCTGGACTGCATCATGTTAGATCTCCACTTAGCCTCCACTGGGAGTCTGGACTGCATCATGTTAGCTCAACACTTAGCCTCCACTGGGAGTCTGGACTGCATTATGTTAGCTCAACACTTAGCCTCCACTGGGAGTCTGGACTGCATCATGTTAGCTCCCCACTTAGCCTGCACTGGGAGTCTGGACTGCATCATGTTAGCTCTCCACTTAGCCTCCACTGGGAGTCTGGACTGCATCATGTTAGATCTCCACTTAGCCTCCACTGGGAGTCTGGACTGCATCATGTTAGCTCAACACTTAGCCTCCACTGGGAGTCTGGACTGCATTATGTTAGCTCAACACTTAGCCTCCACTGGGAGTCTGGACTGCATCATGTTAGCTCAACACTTAGTCTCCACTGGGAGTCTGGACTCTATCATGTTAGCTCAACACTTAGCTTGCACTGGGAGTCTGGACTGCATCATGTTGGCTCAACACTTAGCCCCCACTGGGAGTCTGGACTGCATCATGTTAGCTCTCCACTTAGTCTGTACTGGGAGTCTGGGCTGCATCATGTTAGATCATCACTTAGTCTGCACTGGGAGTCTGGACTGCATCATGTTAGATCTCCACTTAGTCTGCACTGGGAGTCTGGACTGCATCATGTTAGATCTCCACTTAGTCTCCACTGGGAGTCTGGACTGCATCATGTTAGATCTCCACTTAGTCTCCACTGGGAGTCAGGACTGCAACATGTTAGATCTCCACTTAGTCTCCACTGGGAGTCAGGACTGCAACATTCAGACATTTGGGTGGAGTGTTCTTTAAGTAACCTTCTGTCTTATGTAACCATGCCAAACTTAGTAAGGATCCGCCCCTTTTTAAAATGTTTACCTAAAATGACATACCCAAATATAACTGCCTTTAGCTCAGGACTTGAAGCAAGGATATGCATATTCTTGATACCATTTGAAAGGAAACACTTTGAAGTTTGAGGAAATGTGAAATTAATGTAGGAGAATATAACACATTAGATCTGGTAAAAGGTAATACAAAGAACAAAACATGCTTTTTTTGTATTTTCTTTGTACCATCATCTTTGAAATGCAAGAGAAAGGCCATAATGTATTATTTCAGCTCAGGCGCAATTTAGATTTTGGCCACTAGATGGCAGCAGTGTATGTGCAAAGTTTTAGACTGATCCAATGAACCATAGCATTTCTGTTCAGAATTTTGTATCAAGAATACCCAAATATGCCTTGTTGGTTTATTAATACATTTTCAAGTTCATAACTGTGCACTCTCCTCAAACAATAGCATTGTATTCTTTCACTGTAATAGCTACTGTAAATTGGACAGTGCAGTTAGATTAACAATAATTTAAGCTTTCTGCCAATTTCAGATATGTCTATGTCCTGGGAAATGTTCTTGTTATTACAACCTCATGCTAATCACATTAGCCTACATTAGCTCAACCGTCCCACAGTGGACCCACCGATCCTGTAAAGGTAGAGTATCACACTAATTTGAGTGATCCAGATGTTACGTATAGTCTATGAGACCAGGATGGTTGCCCAGGGAGGGGTTCAGACCCAGGGCCCTGAGCTTAGTGATCAGCTTGAAGTGCACTATGGTGTTGACGGCTGAGATTTAGTCGATGAAGGGCAGTGTGCAGTGTAATGGTGATTGCATCAACTGTGGATATGTCGGGGAGGTTTGTGAATTGCAGTGGGTCTAGGTTGCCGGGTGGAGGTAATATGGTCCTTAACTAGTCTCTCAAAGCACTTCATGATGACAGAGGTGAGTGCTATGGGGCGATCGTTATTTAGTTCAGTTACCTTCACTTTCTCGGGTACACGAACAATGGTGGACATCTTGTAGCATGTAGGGACAGCAGACTGGGATATAGAGAAATTTAATATGTCAAAAAATACTCCAGACAGCTGGCCTGGACATGCTCTGAGGACGCATTTTAGGATGCCGTCTGGGCCGGCAGCCTTGCGAGGGTTAACACGCTTACATTACTTAATCACATTGGTTATGGAGAACGAGAGCACACAGTTCTCGTGAGTGGAGGGGGCTCAATGTTGTTTTTCTCGAAGAGGGTAAAGAAGGTTTTTAGTTTATCTATGAGCAAGGAGTCTGCGACATGGCTGGTTTTATAATCCGTGGTTGTCTGAAGTCCCTGCCACATACAGTTGAAGTCGGAAGTTTACATACACCTTAGACAAATACATTTAAACTCAGTTTTCACAATTCCTGACGTTTAATCCTAGTAAAAATTCCCCGTTTTAGGTCAGTTAGGATCACCACTTTATTTTAAGAATCTGAAATGTCAGAATAATAGTAAAGAGAATTATTTATTTCAGCATTTATTTATTTCATCACATTCCCAAGGGGTCAGAAGTTTACTCAATTAGTATTTGGTAGCATTGCCTTTAAATTGTTTAACTTGGGTCAAACGTTTTGGGTAGCCTTCCACAAGCTTCTCATAATAAGTTGCGTGAATTTTGGCCCAATCCTCCTAACAGAGCTTGTGTAACTGAGTCAGGTTTGCAGGCCTCCTTGCTCGCACATGCTTTTTCAGTTCTGCCCACAAATTGTCTATAGGATTGAGGTCAGGGCTTTGTGATGGCCACTCCAATACCTTGACTTTGTTGTCCTTAAGCCATTTTTCCACAACTTTGGAAGTGTGCTTGGGGTCATTGACTCATTTGTGACCAAGCTTTAACTTCCTGACTGATGTATTGAGATGTTGCTTCAATATATCCACATAATTCCCCCTCCTCATGATGTCATGTGTTTTGTGAAGTGCAACAGTCCCTCCAGCAGCAAAGCACCCCAACAACATGATGCTGCCACCCCCGTGCTTCATGGTTGGGATGGTGTTCTTTGGATTGCAAGCCTCTCCCTTTTTCCTCCAAACATAACGATGGTCATTATGGCCAAACAGTTCTATTTTTGTTTCATCAGACCAGATGACATTTCTCCAAGAAGTACGATCTTTGTCCCCATGTGCAGTTTCAAACCGTAGTCTGGCTTTTTTATGGCGGTTTTGGAGCAGTGGCTTCTTCCTGTTGTTCTGGGATTGATTTGCACTTTTCACACCAAGGTATGTTTATCTCTAGGAGACAGAACGCGTCTCCTTCCTGAGCAGTATGACAGCTGTGTGGTCCCATGGTGTTTATACTTGCGTA
Source organism: Salvelinus fontinalis (assembly GCF_029448725.1). Lineage (NCBI taxonomy): Eukaryota > Metazoa > Chordata > Actinopteri > Salmoniformes > Salmonidae > Salvelinus > Salvelinus fontinalis. The sequence goes on from NC_074667.1 coordinate 70,885,542, forward strand.
CTATTGTTTGTACAGATGAACGTGGTACCTTCAGGCGTTTGGAAATTGCTGCCAAGGATGAACCAGACTTGTGGAGGTCTACAATTTTTTTCTGAGGTCTTGGCTGATTTCTTTTGATTTTCCCATGATGCAGAGCAAAGAGTCACTGAGTTTGAAGGTAGGCCTTGAAATACATCCACAGGTACACCTCCAATTGACTCAAATTATGTCAATTAGCCTATCAGAAGCTTCTAAAGCCATGACATCAATTTTCTGGATTTTTCCAAGTTGTTTAAAGGCACAGTCAACTTAGTGTATGTAAACCTCTGACCCACTGGAATTGTGATACAGTGAATTATAAGTGAAATAATCTGCCTGAAACAATTGTTGGAAAAATGACTTGCATCATGAACAAAGTAGATGTCCTAACCAACTTGCCGAAACTATAGTTTGTTAACAAGAAATGTGCGGAGTGGTTGAAAAACAAGTTTTTATAACTCCAACCTAAGTGTTTGTAAACTTCCGACTTCAACTGTACGTCTCGTGTCTGAGCCATTTAATTACGACTCCACTTTGTCTCTGTACTGTCTTTATGTTCCTTTATGATTGCCTTGCAGAGGGCATAGTTGGTCTGTTTGTACACGTCCATGTTCCCAGTCACCTGGTCACATGGTTAAATGCGATGGTTTGCGCAGTTTTCTCAAATGCTGCAATATATCCACGGTTTTTGGTTTGGAAAAGTTACAATCGTCACAGTGGGAACAACATCCTCTATTCACTTATTTTGATAAACCCAGTCACAGTCAGTCAGTGGAGGCTCCTCAGATAAAAACTATACAAAATATATTCATGTCACCAAATAATTGTTTAAAACACACTGTTTGCAATGAATGTCGACAGTAGCCTCAACATCACTCTGTAGGTGGTGTAGCCGGTGTAGCCGAAGGACAGCTAGCTTCCATCCTCCTCTGGGTACATTGACTTCAATATAAAACCTAGGAGGCTAGTGGTTCTCAACCTCTTCTATAGACTTACACCTTAATTATGACAACTTCCGGAGGACATCCTCCAACCTATTGCAGCATGAACTAATGTCACGTTCCTGACCTGTTTTCCTTTGTTTTGTATTCATTTTAGTTGGTCAGGGCGTGAGTTGGGTGGGTTTGTCTATGTTTGTATTTCTATGTGGGGTTTTGTGTTCGGCCTGGTATGATTCTCAATTAGAGACAGGTGTGTATTGTTTGTCTCTAATTGAGAGTCATACAAAGGCAGCCAGGGTTTCACTGGTGTTTTGTGGGTGTTTGTTTCCTGTGTTAGTGTTTGGGCCACACAGGACGGTTTCGGTTTTGTCACGTTGGTTGTTTTTGTATTTTGTATTGTTTTGTTCACTTTCATTAAAAGAATGAACACTAACCACTCTGCGTTTTGGTCCACACCTTCTGTCAGCGAGGACAGCCGTAACAGAAACACCCACCTCAAGAGGACCAAGCGGAGTGGAGAAGGGCAACAACAGCAATGGGGAAAAGAGGAATGGACTTGGGAGGAGATTCTGGACGGAGAAGGACCCTGGGCAGAGCCAGAGGAGTGTCGCCGCCCCAAAGCGGAGCTGGAGGCAGCGAAAGCGGAGAGGAGGTTCTATGAGGCAAAAGCACGTAAGAGCGGCTGGAAGCCCGAGAGGCTTACCCAAAAATTTCTTGGGGGGGGGCTAAAGGGAAGTGTGGCGAAGCCGGGTTGGATACCTGAGCCAACTCCCCGGGCTTGCCGTGGAGTAAGAGGGCGTCGTACTGGTCAGACACCGTGTTATGCGGTAAAGCGCACGGTGTCCCCAGTACGCGTGCTTAGCCCAGTGCGGGCTATTCCACCTTGCCGCACTGGGAGGGCTAGGTTGGGCATCGAGCCGGATGCCATGAAGCCGGCCCAACGTATCTGGCCTCCAGTACGTCTCCTCGGGCCGGCGTACATGGCACCAGCCTTACAGGTGGTGTCCCCGGTTCGCCTGCATAGCCCAGTGCGGGCTATTCCACCTCGCCGCACTGGCAGGGCTACGGGGTCCATTCAACCTGGTAGGGTTGGGGAGGCTCGGTGCTCAAGAGCACGTGTCCTCCTTCACGGTCCGGTATATCCGGCGCCACCTTCCCACCCCAGCTCAGTACCACCAGTGCCTACACCACGCACCAGGCTTCCAGTGCATCTCCAGAGCCCTGTTCCTCTTCCACGCACTCTCCCTATGGTGCGTGTCTCCAGCCCAGTGCCTCCAGTTCCGGCACCACGCACCAAGCCTCCTGTGCGTCTCCAGAGCCCTGGACGCACTGTTCCTTCTCCCCGCACTCGCCCTGAGGTGCGTGCCCTCAGCCCGGTACCTCCAGTTCCGGTACCACGCACCAGGCCTATAGTGCGTCTCAGCCGGCCAGAGTCTGCCGTCTGCCCAGCGGTGCCTGAACGGCCCGTCTGCCCAGCTCCGTCTGAGCCATCTGTCTGCCCAGCGCCGTCTGAGCCATCTGTCTGCCCAGCGCCGTCTGAGCCATCTGTCTGCCCAGCGCCGTCTGAGCCATCTGTCTGCCCAGCGCCGTCTGAGCCATCTGTCTGCCCAGCGCCGTCTGAGCCATCTGTCTGCCCAGCGCCGTCTGAGCCATCTGTCTGCCCAGCGCCGTCTGAGCCATCTGTCTGCCCAGCGCCATCTGAGTCAGCCGTCTGCCACGAGCCATTAGAGCCGCCCGTCTGTCCCGAGCCAGTAGAGCCGTCCGTCAGTCAGGAGCCGCTAGAGCCGTCCGTCAGTCAGGAGCTGCCAGAGACGCCCGCCAGTCAGGAGCTGCCAGAGACGGCCGCCAGTCAGGAGCTGCCAGAGACGCCCGCCAGTCAGGAGCTGCCAGAGACGCCCGCCAGTCAGGAGCTGCCAGAGACGCCCGCCAGTCAGGAGCTGCCAGAGACGCCCGCCAGTCAGGAGCTGCCAGAGACGCCCGCCAGTCAGGAGCTGCCAGAGACGCCCGCCAGTCAGGAGCTGCCAGAGACGCCCGCCAGTCAGGAGCTGCCCGCCAGTCAGGAGCTGCCCTACAGTCAGGAGCTGCCCTACAGTCCGGAGCTGCCCTACAGTCCGGAGCTGCCCTACAGTCCGGAGCTGCCCTACAGTCCGGAGCTGCCACTCAGCCCGGACCTGCCGGAGTCCCTCAGCCAGGACCTGCCGGAGTCCCTCAGCCAGGACCTGCCGCCCCTTATCCCGGTGCTGCCCCTTGTCCCGGTGCTGCCCCTTGTCCCGGTGCTGCCCCTTGTCCCGGTGCTGCCCCTTGTCCCGGTGCTGCCCCTTGTCCCGGTGCTGCCCCTTGTCCCGGTGCTGCCCCTTATCCCGATGCTGCCCCTTATCCCGGTGCTGCCCCTTATCCCGGTGCTGCCCCTTCATTTAGGTGGGGTTAGTGGGAGGGTGGTCATTGGGAGGGGGATAAAGAAGCGGGGATTGATTATGGTGGGGTGGGGACCTCGTCCACCGCCAGAGCCGCCACCGTGGACAGACGCCCACCCAGACCCTCCCCTAGACTTTGTGCTGGTGCGCCCGGAGTTCGCACCTTAAGGGGGGGGTTCTGTCACGTTCCTGACCTGTTTTCCTTTGTTTTGTATTCATTTTAGTTGGTCAGGGCGTGAGTTGGGTGGGTTTGTCTATGTTTGTATTTCTATGTGGGGTTTTGTGTTCGGCCTGGTATGATTCTCAATTAGAGACAGGTGTGTATTGTTTGTCTCTAATTGAGAGTCATACAAAGGCAGCCAGGGTTTCACTGGTGTTTTGTGGGTGTTTGTTTCCTGTGTTAGTGTTTGGGCCACACAGGACGGTTTCGGTTTTGTCACGTTGGTTGTTTTTGTATTTTGTATTGTTTTGTTCACTTTCATTAAAAGAATGAACACTAACCACTCTGCGTTTTGGTCCACACCTTCTGTCAGCGAGGACAGCCGTAACAACTAACATGTTGTCCACCCAATCAAAGGATCAGATAATTAATCTAGTACTGAAGCATAAGCTACAGCTAGCTAGCACTGCAGTGCATAAAATTTGGTGAGTAGTTGACTCAGAGAGAGAAAGATAATAGCTGAACAGTTTTGAGCAACTTAATTTCTTCAAAAATTAAGGAGATGTGAGACAGAGAGAGAGAGAGCTAGCTAGCTAGCCATATTTTGTCATATATTTTTTCACCTTCACTTACTTAGCTAGCTAGTTTAGCCTACTCAAAAACCTGGCTCAACAGAGAGGGATGCTACGTTAGCTAGCTGGCAAAGGCTATCCAAGTCAAGATACGCTTTTGGTTTTATTAATTTATTGCCACCGCGGCCCGTCGGTGTAACTGCTAAATTGCTTGCTGCTGACTGTACGCTGTACTGCAAGATTGTAGCGGGTTTACTAATGCATTAGTTCTTGTAGCTATGTTGACTATGACGTTACTATGGTGACAACGAACGATGTAGTCTGAGTGTAGTGGTTATGATATGAAGGTTTTGAAAGATTTTTACTCCTGGTCACAGACAGCTGATGTGTTCTACATTGAAGTCCACAAGCGAAGGGAAAAGGTGAGAGGAGGAGAGCGCGTAGACGCGAGAAGGAATTATACGACGATCAAAGGGATCATGCTGTTTGTATGTAGCTGATATGTGAACTGTGTTTGTGTGTGATCAGGGGTGTATTCATTCTGCCGATTCTGTTGAAAAACTTTTCTTAAATGGAAAAAAAAATAACAAAATGGGGAGAAACATACCTGAATTTGGCCAATAGAAACTCTCGTTTGCTAAATGATCCAACAACTGTTGGACTAATGATTAAACCCACTATCAGCAATGCGGGCAAGAATGTGCAAGGCGGTATTGAATGTGTCACTGTCTGTCACCTCTAATGTTTCTCTCGAACTGTGTGCACCTACGTTGTAAACTGTCATTCATAGGCTAGGTAGTAGCAACCTCATAATGGGTATAGGGAAAATGTGTGTATCATGTAGAAGCCTAAACCTATCGATGTAACATTTAACTGGGTTGTCACGTTGATATGAAGGATCGGGAGACAGGCACAGGAATGCGTAATATGGTTTTTGTATTTCACCCAAATTACGCCGTTCCGTGTAAGGGCACGTGGACGAAGACCAAACAAACACGTAACAGAAATACAGGGTTGAAACCCAGACAAAAGAACACCTCGAAAAAATAGCACACGCGCACAATGATTAACACACGGGACGAGACCCGTAAACATCTGCACAATCCACAAGGACACGAAAGCCCAAATCACACAGCACAGGTACTCACACATACCAACGGACATTGTAACAATAATGGACAGCCCAATGGAAACCAAAGGGCACACTTATACTAATACAATCCGTGGGAATAGGGGCCAGGTGTGAGTAATGAAAGTCCCGGAGGGACCCGTGAAATGGGTGAATGGAATATGAATGACAGACCCAGGTCTCCCTGCTAATAATAACATTAATAACAGTGTCAGACCCAGGTCTCCCTGCTAATAATAACATTAATAACAGTGTCAGACCCAGGTCTCCCTGCTAATAATAACATTAATAATAGTGTCAGACCCAGGTCTCCCTGCTAATAATAACATTAATAACAGTGTCAGACCCAGGTCTCCCTGCTAATAATAACATTAATAACAGTGTCAGACCCAGGTCTCCCTGCTAATAATAACATTAATAACAGTGTCAGACCCAGGTCTCCCTGCTAATAATAACATTAATAACAGTGTCAGACCCAGGTCTCCCTGCTATTAATAACATTAATAACAGTGTCAGACCCAGGTCTCCCTGCTAATAATAACATTAATAACAGTGTCAGACCCAGGTCACCCTGCTAATAATAACATTAATAACAGTATCAGACCCAGGTCTCCCTGCTAATAATAACAGTATCAGACCCAGGTCTCCCTGCTAATAATAACATTAATAACAGTATCAGACCCAGGTCGCCCTGCTAATAATAACATTAATAACAGTGTCAGACCCAGGTCTCCCTGCTAATAATAACATTAATAGCAGTGTCAGACCCAGGTCTCCCTGCTAATAATAACATTAATAACAGTGTCAGACCCAGGTCTCCCTGCTAATAATAACATTAATAACAGTGTCAGACCCAGGTCTCCCTGCTAATAATAACATTAATAACAGTGTCAGACCCAGGTCTCCCTGCTATTAATAACATTAATAACAGTGTCAGACCCAGGTCTCCCTGCTAATAATAACATTAATAACAGTGTCAGACCCAGGTCTCCCTGCTAATAATAACATTAATAACATTAATAACAGTGTCAGACCCAGGTCTCCCTGCTAATAATAACATTAATAACAGTGTCAGACCCAGGTCGCCCTGCTAATAATAACATTAATAACAGTGTCAGACCCAGGTCTCCCTGCTAATAATAACATTAATAACAGTGTCAGACCCAGGTCTCCCTGCTAATAATAACATTAATAACAGTGTCAGACCCAGGTCTCCCTGCTAATAATAACATTAATAACAGTGTCAGACCCAGGTCTCCCTGCTAATAATAACATTAATAACATTAATAATAGTGTCAGACCCAGGTCTCCCTGCCAATAATAACATTAATAATAGTGTCAGACCCAGGTCTCCCTGCTAATAATAACATTAATAATAGTGTCAGACCCAGGTCTCCCTGCTAATAATAACATTAATAACAGTGTCAGACCCAGGTCTCCCTGCTAATAATAACATTAATAACAGTGTCAGACCCAGGTCTCCCTGCTAATAATAACATTAATAACAGTGTCAGACCCAGGTCTCCCTGCTAATAATAACATTAATAACAGTGTCAGACCCAGGTCTCCCTGCTAATAATTACATTAATAACAGTGTCAGACCCAGGTCTCCCTGCTAATAATAACATTAATAACAGTGTCAGACCCAGGTCTCCCTGCTAATAATAACATTAATAACATTAATAACAGTGTCAGACCCAGGTCTCCCTGCTAATAATAACATTAATAACAGTGTCAGACCCAGGTCTCCCTGCTAATAATAACATTAATAACAGTGTCAGACCCAGGTCTCCCTGCTAATAATAACATTAATAACAGTGTCAGTGTCTAACTCACTTGATTAACAACTGGGGTAACCCACCATCAAAACATTACTGAGCCCTGATCCTGATAACAGGGCAGCAGACTCATAGCCATTAGAAACACACACACACACACTTAGCCATTAGAAACACACACACACACACAGCCATTAGAAACACACACTTAGCCATTAGAAACACACACACACACAGCCATTAGAGAGAGTTGATGAGAGGGATGAGAGCAGGATTATTACAGCGGGGTGATGGTTGATGCGACCCCCGGTGAAAATGAAGACCGATAAGAGGGCGAATTTCAGATGATCGGTGATGATGCCTTTGGATTGGAGTTACAGTCTGTGTCATTCAAAACCTCTCTGATGTCATGTAACCGTAAGTAGAGAAGAGGGCCTTGTCATCGCAGTTCGGGAATAACAAGGTCTGCGTATCAGATGGCACTCTGTTCACTACAACTCTAGTCCCCAGCAGTATTCAGTTGGTAAGATACAGACGTTCAGTAAATACTAGGAATAGATTGACCACATGTGTTATCCAGACAGAATAGAGAAATAGGCAAAATAACATTTAGATTTCGAGCAATAAAGAAATGTAATAATTTATCTGAGGAAACCAGAAACATTTCAATATAGAAATTCAAACAATACTTTAAAACCATTTAAATATAATACATAGGAAGTTGTGCTGGACTATGGTAGATGAAGAATCAATATTAGGCCTATTTAAACTGAATACTGAATAGGTCTACTTAAACGTAATACTGAATAGGCCTATTTAAACTGAATACTGAATAGGCCTACTTAAAGATAATACTGAATGGGCCTACTTAATCTGAATACTGAATAGCCTACTTAAACTGAATACTGAATAGGTCTACTTAAACGTAATACTGAATAGACCTATTTAAACTGAATACTGAATAGGCCTACTTAAAGATAATACTGAATAGGCCTACTTAAACTGAATACTGAATAGGCCTACTTAAACTGAATACTGAATAGGCCTACTTAAAGATAATACTGAATAGGCCTACTTAAAGATAATACTGAATAGGCCTACTTAAAGATAATACTGAATAGGCCTACTTAAACTGAATACTGAATAGTCCTACTTAAACTGAATACTGAATAGGCCTACTTAAACTGAATACTGAATTGGCCTACTTAAGAAAATACTGAATAGGCCTAGTTAAACTGAATACTGAATAGGCCTACTTAAACTGAATACTGAATAGGCCTACTTAAACTGAATACTGAATAGGCATACTTAAACTGAATACTGAATAGGCCTACTTAAACTGAATACTGAATAGGGCTACTTAAACTGAATACTGAATAGGCCTACTTAAACTGAATACTGAATAGGCCTACTTAAAGATAATACTGAATAGGTCTACTTAAAGATAATACTGAATAGGCCTACTTAAACTGAATACTGAATAGGCCTAGTTAAACTGAATACTGAATAGGCCTACTTAAACTGAATACTGAATAGGCCTACTTAAACTGAATACTGAATAGGCCTAGTTAAACTGAATACTGAATAGGCCTACTTAAACTGAATACTGAATAGGCCTACTTAAACTGAATACTGAATAGGCCTACTAAAAGATAATACTGAATAGGCCTACATAAACGGAATACTGAATAGGCCTACTTAAACTGAATAGAGAATAGGCCTACTTAAACGGAATACTGAATAGGCCTACTTAAACGGAATACTGAATTGGCCTACTTAAACAGAATACCGAATAGGCCTACTTAAACTGAATACTGAATAGGCCTACTTAAACGGAATACTGAATAGTATTCAATTAAGACAGCCCCCACCTCTCTGATTCAGAGGGGTTGGGATAAATGTGGAAGACACATTTCAGTTGAATACATTCAGTTGAATACATTCAGTTGAATACATTCAGTTGGACAACTGGCTAGGTATCCCCCTTTTCCATTAGCCGGTAATTGCTGGCTTTTGTCCTCATTTTTTTGTTTGTTTGAAAAGCCGATATATAAAATTGGCGCAGGACAATTGTTTGGGAGAAGAAGAAAAAATCCCATTATGAAATAATGCTTTTAAGCCTACTGAATGAAGTACCAGCAATTTGCATTATTTAGTGGAATTAAATTGCTGCTTGTACAGTATATTCATTCAGTATTTTATTTATCACACACATACGGCATACAGATGCAGAGCTTTTGAGTGGAGAATCTGGCACATAGTGCAAGAGCTGCTGCAGCATATTGTGGTGCTTTCAAGACAACTGGGTATTCGAAAAAATACGAGGTCAAATCATGACGTCAGTGATCTTCACGTCAGGAAGTCAGAGCTCTAGAAAGTGTCCCGAGTTGGAATTCTGAGTTGGATTACCGTTCAAAACAAATTTTTCCAAGTAGGAGCTATTTTTTTTTCTTCACAGTTCCCAGTTGTCTTCAACTCACTGAAGTCGGAAGTCTGAGATTTCCGAGTTCCCGGATGTTTTGGAAGGCAGGCTTCATCAGCTCGTCACACACCACTTTGCAATTTTATTTCGTTATTTATTTCACCTTTATTTAACCAGGTAAGCAAGTTGAGAACACGTTCTCATTTACAATTGCGACCTGGCCAAGATAAAGCAATGAGCCGGAGGCAAAATGCATTTTGAAAACAAACATACTTACTTGTTTGAAACCTGAACGTTAGAATACATATTATGAGGCATGTCTTACCTTGCTTCAAAGTCGCCTATTAGATCTCCTCTCGTTCTAAAATTGTAACGGATAATTTTCTCCCCCGTCACATGAAATCGTTCGCATGTGCGGTACCCTTTTTCGACAACAGTGTTTTCCCGCCAATTGCATTATCGAACCAACATTCACACGTAGCCTACTGCCATGTGTGCATTGCTGCCATATAATCTGAAGAAATAATAGTTTATCAATATTTTAAGCTACATGTTCTGATCTGTTGCTTTTTATGTGGCCCAGACCTACTGGTTGTATGAACACAACTGTCCTACAATCAGTTTGGAATGGGCCATTTCTTTCTAGACAAACTGACCAATAGAATAGGTAGCCTAAACATTTCTACTATAGTAGATTGATGTAGGTTAGTGATTTTTGCTGTTCGTTACTCGTCTTGTTGGCTGAGGAAAAGTAAATGTGGACAGTTATTCTAACATGTTTAACGTACACATCAGAATCCGGTTAGAAGGACCACACATTGTTGCATCCTCAACATCATTGCTGTTATTCAGCAAATACAAGTTAATGGTTTAAATGCAGTTTCTGCTTGTATAACTTTGTTCTGTAGGGTTAACATGGAGTCAAGTGAATACTGAATACTTTTTTTGTGTTTTAAAAATTTTGGCCATGCCTCCTTGCCCATCCAACATGTCCTCATCTCCCAGCCCTTCAAATGTGACTAGCCCCGATGCTCCTCCCTCTTTTTCCCCTGCCCCGCTATAAAGTTTCTCCCTGCAGGCGGTAACTGATTCCGAGGTGCTAAAGGAGCTTCTTAAAATTGACCCCAAAAAACATCTGGGTCAGATGGTTTAGACCCTTTCTTCTTTAAGGTTGCTGCCCCTATCATCGCCAAGCCTATCTCTGACCTTTTACCTGTCTCTCCTCTCTGGGGAGGTTCCCATTGTTTGGAAGGCAGCCACAGTTTGTCCTTTATTTAAAGGGGGAGATCAAGCTGATCCTAACTGTTACGGGCCAATTTCTATTTTGCCATGTTTATCAAAAGTGTTGGAAAAACATGTAAACAATCAAATAACTGGCTTTATTGATGTCTATAGTATTCTTTCTATTCTCTCTATAGTATTCTCTCTCTATGCAATCTGGTTTCCGCTCAGGTTATGAATGTGTCACTGCAACCTTAAAGGTCTAAAATTATGTCACTATTGCCCTTGATTCTAAGCAATTTGCTGCTATTTTTATTGACTTGGCCAAAGCTTTTGATACGGTAGACCATTCCATTCATGTGGGCCGGCTAAGGAGTATTGGTGTCTCTGAGGGGTTTTTGTTATGGTTTGCTAACTACCTCTCTCAAAGAGTGCAGTGTATTAAGTTAGAACATCTGCTGTCTCACCAGCTGCCTGTCACCAAGGGAGTACCCCAAGGCTCAATCCTAGGCCCCACACATTTCTCAATTTACATGAACAACATAGCTGAGGCAGTAGGAAGCTCTCTCATCCATTTATATGCAGATAATACAGTCTAATACTCAGCTGGCCCCTCCCCGGATTTTGTGTTAAATGCTCTACAACAAAGCTTTCTTAGTGTCCAACAAGCTATCTCTGCCCTTAACCTTGTTCTGATCACCTCCAAAACAAAGGTCATGTGGTTTGGTAAGAAGAATGCCCCACTTCCCACAGGTGTTATTACTACCTCTGAGGGTTTAGAGCTTGAGGTAGTCACCTCATACAAGTACTTGGGAGAATGGCTAGACTGCTGTGGGATAGCCTATTGTGGGATAGCCTACTGTGTGATAACCTGCTGTGTGATAGCCTACTGTGTGATAACCTGCTGTGTGATAACCTGCTGTGTGATAACCTACTGTGTGATAGCCTACTGTGTGATAACCTACTGTGTGATAACCTACTGTGTGATAACCTACTGTGTGATAGCCTACTATGTGATAACCTGCTGTGTGATAACCTACTATGTGATAACCTACTGTGTGATAACCTACTGTGTGATAGCCTACTATGTGATAACCTGCTGTGTGATGGCCTAATGTAAGTGTGTTGTCCCCCAACCAACCCCAGCTATCCTCACTAAACCCATTACGCTGCAGAACAATCTGATTAGCTTAGCACTCAGCATTAGCTGCATCTAAATCCTTTTAGGCAGCAATAACGGAGCACAATTATCTCCATTGATTTTCTCCCCTACTCTAGATGATATGAGGGGTGGGAGCTTGAAGAGTGGTAGGGATGGGGAATTTTTAAATGTTTTAATTATATTTGTATTTATTTCACCTTTATTTAACCATGTAGGTTAGTTGAGAACAAGTTCTCATTTGCAACCTGCGACCTGGCCAAGATAAAGCAAAGCAGTGCGACACAAACAACAACACAGAGTTACACATAAACAAACGTACAGTCAACAACACAATAGAAAAATCTATGTACAGTGAAGGTGAAGAAGAGGGGGGGTTCGCCAAGTTCACAGCCTTGTCCCTTCCTTTTTGTATAGCTGTTGAGTTGAGGGGAGAACGGGGAGAGGTTGGAGGTTTAATTTAGACCACTCAGTGGTGATTGGTCTAAACGACTGACTCGGATATTATCAACTCTTTTTTTTGTAACTGACTTGTTCAGTCAAAATAATAAATCTTTCGACTCGTTTCCTTCATTTGAGTCAGTAATACCCACAGCGCGCAGGACCCACTGGTGGTGAACTATGAACTGAAAACCCTATAATATCCTGTTTGGGCTGCAAGGGGCAGTATTGAGTAGCCAGATAAAAGGTGCCCATTTCAAACGGCTTCGTTCTCAATTCTTGCTCGTACAATATGCATATTAGTATTACTATTGGATAGAAAACACTCTCTAGTTTCTAAAACCGTTTGAATTATTTCTCTGAGTGAAACAGAACTCATTCTGCAGCACATTTCCTGACCAGGAAGTGGAAAGTCTGAAACTGAGGCTCTCTTCTACTTCCTGCCTATAAATGGGCATGAGATCTATTAGTATACATGCACGTCATACACCTTCCCCTGGATGTCAAGAGGCTTTGAGAGAAGAAATGAGGTGATTATCTTGGTCTGAGATGGAACACATCATCTTGGAATGACGTGTCCCCCATTTTCGGTACTCTGAAGAGTGCGACGTGGACAGTGGGATTGCCTTCTCTTTAGATGCTGTAATAGGCGACTACTATCTCCGGCTTTGATTTTATTTGATACATGTCACCATATCATCGTAAAGTATGTTTTTTCAATATAGTTTCATCAGATTATTGGAAATTTTTCGGGAGTTTTGCCGTGTTCCGTTCTCTTCCGTTTGTTGACATGGAGAGATTCGCGCCACTTGGCTAGTGTGCATGCTAACTGAAGAGGGAAAGTTGCCGTTCTAAATCCAAACAACGACTGTTCTGGACAAAGGACACCTTGTCCAACATTCTGATGAAAGATCAGCAAAAGTAACAAACATTTTATGATGCTATTTCATATATCTGTCGTGCATGTGAACTAGTCGTCGGCGCCCAAGTGTTTCTGGCTATTGTGGCTACGCTAATATAACGCTACATTTTGTTTTCGCTGTAAAACACTTAATAAATCGGAAATATTGTCTGGAATCACAAGATGCCTGTCTTTCATTTGCTGTACACTATGTATTTTTCAGAAATGTTTTATGATGAGTAATTAGGTATTTGACGTTGGTGTCTGTAAATATTATGGCTGCTTTCGGTGCAATTTCTGATTGTAGCTGCAATGTACACTATGATTTATACCTGAAATATGCACATTTTTCTAACAAAACATATGCTATACAATAAATATGTTATCAGACTGTCATCTGATGAAGTTATTTATTGGTTAGTGGCTATTTATATCTTTATTTGGTCGAATTTGTGATAGCTACTGATGGAGTAAAAAACTGGTGGAGTAAAAAAAGTGGTGTCTTTTGCTAACGTGGTTAGCTAATAGATTTACTTATTGTGTCTTCCCTGTAAAACATTTAAAAAATCGGACATGTTGGCTGGATTCACAAGATGTGTACCTTTCATATGCTGTATTGGACTTGTTAATGTGTGAAAGTTAAATATTTAAAAAATATATATTTTGAATTTCGCGCCCTGCACTTTGAGCTGGCTGTTGTCATAAGTGTACCGACGTCGGGCTTGCAGCCATAGTGATTCGTTCACATCCGAGGCTTGTTGGAACTATGAACTGAAAACCCTATAATATAGTAGTGATTCGTTCACAATCAGAGGCTTGTTGGAACTGGGAAGACGTACATTTGTTGATTGCTAGGTCATACAAATAAGATTGTTTATTGGTACGTAGGTCTAGCTGTGGCCGCAACCGGACTAGATTGTGTACGTCTCTTGGCGGAATCCATTCTTCTGGCTGCAAGCCCGAGGCCGCCCACAATATGACAACAGCCACTTCAAGTGCAGGGCGCCAAATTCAAAATATATTTTTTTTAAATATTTAACTTTCACACATTAACAAGTCCAATACAGCATATGAAAGGTACACATCTTGTGAATCCAGCCAACATGTCCGATTTTTAAAATGTTTTACAGCGAAAACAGCACGTATATTTATGTTAGCTCACCACCAAATACAAAAAAGGACAGACATTTTTCACAGCACAGGTAGCATGCACAAAGCCAACCTAACTAACCAAGAACCAACCAAACTAACCAACAAACAACTTCATCAGATGACAGTCTTATAACATGTTATTCAATAAATCTATGTTTTGTTCGAAAAAATGTGCATATTTCAGGTATAAATCATAGTTTACATTGCAGCTACAATCAGAAATTGCACCGAAAGCAGACAGAATAATTACAGACACCAATGCCAAATACCCAAATACTCATCATAAAACATTTCTGAAAAATACATAGTGTACAGCAAATGAAAGACAGGCATCTTGTGATTCCAGACAATATTTCCGATTTATTAAGTGTTTTACAGCGAAAACACAATATAGCGTTATATTAGCTTACCACAATAGCCAAAAACACAAGCAATTTCCCAGTAGCAAAAGTTAGCGATCGTAACAAACAAGCAAAATATATATAATTTTTGACTAACCTTGATTTTCTTCATCAGATGACAGTCCTATAACATCAGGTTATACATACATTTATGTTTTGTTCGAAAATGTGCATATTTAGAGCTGAAATCAATGGTTATACATTGTGCTAACTTAGCTACTTTTTCCCACTACGTCCGGATTTTTTTCTGACACACATATTCTGACCAAATAGCTATTCATAAACACAACTAAAAAATACATGTTGTATAGGAAATGATAGATGCATTAGTTCTTAATTAATGCAATCGCAGTGTTAGAATTCTAAAAAATAACTTCATTACGACATCCAGCTTCGGTATAGCTAGAGTACCCAAAAGTTGGGCGCCGACGACTAGTTCACATGTACGACAGATATATGAAATAGCATCATAAAATGTTTCTTACTTTTGCTGATCTTTCATCAGAATGTTGGACAAGGGGTCCTTTGTCAAGAACAATCGTTGTTTGGATTTAGAACGGCCACTTTCCCTCTCGATTTAGCAAGCACACTAGCCAAGTGGCTCGAATCTCTCCATCGTCAACAAAGTCAGAGAACGGAACACGGCAAAACTCCCAAAAAAATTTCAATCATCTGATTAAACTATATTGAAAAAACATACTTTACGATGATATGGTCACATGTATCAAATAAAATCAAAGCCGGAGATAGTAGTCGCCTATTACGGCAGCTAAACAGAAGGCAAATCCAGGTCCCTCTTCAAGCTCTCCAGAAAACCGGAAATGGGGGACACGTCATACAAAGAGCTTGTATTCCACTTCAGACCAAGATAAACACTCAATTTCTTCTCTCACCGCCTCTTGACATCCAGGGGAAGGTCTATGAAGTGCATGTATACTAATACGTATCATGCCCATTTATAGGCAGGACCTAGAAGAGAGCCTCGATTTCAGACTTTCCACTTCCTGGTCAGGAAGTTTGTGCCAAATGAGTTCTGTTTGACTCACAGATATAATTCAAACGGTTTTAGAAACTAGAGAGTGTTTTCTATCCAATAGTAATAATAATATGCATATTGTACGAGCAAGAATTTAGTACGAGGCCGTTTGAAATGGGCACCTTTTATCTGGCTACTCAATACTGCCCCTGCAGCCAAAACAGGTTAACTGCTGTGAAGGTGATGAACACAATATTGCTCGCTAACTGCAGCACGGCACCGCAAAACGATTTGTTCTCGAGTTTGTTGAGCAGAGGGTGTATGTTTTGGTTCTACAAAGCTGTGTCCATCATAACATCATTCAATGTATATAGCTGCACATTAATCTGGTACTGGTACTTCCTGTATATAGCTCCACATTGATCTGGTACTAGTACTTCCTGTACGTAGCTCCACAATGATCTGGTACTCCCAGTATACAGCTCCACAATGTTCAAAAATAACAAACAATTTGCGAACTTTACATCATCCTGACTACGGGTGTGAACATTTTAACTTTACATCACTGCCATTCAGTCATCCTGACTAGGGGTGTGACATTTAAACAAGTTTGGGATCGTTAACATTCAGAAAAAAAGAAAAAAAAGTTTTAAACTGTGATTTTTAAAAATGAAGAGCTGCCCCAAGTGTCTCGTAGTATCTTCACCGACTGCTTATCAGCATCCCCACTCTGCAGACACACGGAGCCATCTGAAACAGGGTTCATACACATCTGAACCAAAATCTTGTTAAGGAGATCTGACTTCTCTAGATTGCTTTCCGCGTAGGGATAACTACCGGGGGTTTTGTTTGTGAAGGTAGTTTTATGTGTCAACTCAAACTCATCTGCAAGAACTGAAACTTTCTCAAGAGTATTTGTATTTGTATGTATTATGGATCCCCATTAGTTCCTGCCAAGGCAGCAGCTACTCTTCCTGGGGTTTATTATGGATCCCCATTAGTTCCTGCTAAGGCACCAGCTACTCTTCCTGAGGTTTATTATGGATCCCAATTACTTCCTGCCCAGGCAGCAGCTACTCTTCCTGGAGTTTATTATGGATCCACATTAGTTCCTGCCAAGGCAGCATCTACTCTTCCTGGGGTTTATTATGGATCCCCATTAGTTCCTGCCAAGGCAGCAGCTACTCTTCCTAGGGTTTATTATGGATCCCCATGAGTTCCTGCCAAGGCAGCAGCTACTCTTCCTAGGGTTTATTATGGATCCCCATTAGTTCCTGCCAAGGCAGCAGCTACTCTTCCTAGGGTTTATTATGGATTCCCATGAGTTCCTGCCAAGGAAGCAGCTACTCTTCCTGGGGTTTATTATGGATCCCCATGAGTTCCTGCCAAGGAAGCAGCTACTCTTCCTGGGGTTTATTATGGATTCCCATGAGTTCCTGCCAAGGAAGCAGCTACTCTTCCTGGGGTTTATTATGGATCCCCATGAGTTCCTGCCAAGGAAGCAGCTACTCTTCCTGGGGTTTATTATGGATCCCCATTAGATCCTGCCGAGACAGCAGCTACTCTTCCTGGGGTTTGCTGCTGGAGGGTCTGGTGCACTTCACACAATAGATGGCGTCATGAGGCAGGAAAATGATGTGGATATATTGAAGCAACATCTCAAGACATCAGTCAGGAAGTTAAAGCTTGGTCGCAAATGGGTCTTCCAAATGGACAATGACCCCAAGCATACTTCCAAAGTTGTGGCAAAATGGGTTAAGAACAATAAAGTCAAGGTACTGGAGTGGCCATCACAAAGCCCTGACCTCAATCCTATTGAAAATTTGTGGGCAGAACTGAAAATGCGTGTGCGAGCAAGGAGGGCTATGAACCTGACTCAGTTGCACCAGCTCTGTCAGGAGGAATGGGCCAAAATGTATTCAACTTATTGTGGGAAGCTTGTGGAAGTCTTCCTGAAATGTTTGACCCAAGTTCAACAGTTTAAAGGCAATGCTACCAAATACTAATTGAGGGTATGTAAACTTCTAACCCACTGGGATTGTGATGAAAGAAATAAAAGCTGAAATAAATAATTCTCTCTACCATTATTCTGACATTTCACATTCTTAAAATAAAGTGGTGTTCCTAACTGACCTAAGACAGGGAATTTTTACTATAATTAAATGTCAGGAATTGCGAAAAACTGTGTTTAACTGTATTTGGCTAAGGTGTATGTAAACTTCCGACTTCAGCTGTAAGTCATTATTGTGTAGTCATTACGATGTTGTTGATCCTCACAGCCATTATGGTGACATCCCAAAGCAGTTTCCTACCTGTCCTGCAGCTCAGTTCAGAAGGACGACCTTGTCTTTGATGTTTCTGGGTTAAAGATATATTCAACGTCTGATTTGTTATTGTTACCCATTTATCAATTACTGCCCTTCTTTATGAGGCTTTTGAAAAGCTCCCTGGTCTTTGTGCTTAAAATTCAGATGTTGAATGTATGGGGGACAGAGGAAGGGGTAGTCATAAAAAAAGCATGTCAACCTCTATTATTTAACACAGAAACAATAAATAATAAATCAATTATTATGTGATTCGTTAAGATTGCCTAAACAAAGGGGGTACCGACTGTATTTTAGTTACTTCATTTCTACTATTTGGAAAAAGTGTTTTGAATTTTCTTTTCACTGTGACATTATGGAGAATTTTGTGTAGATCAATAACAATTTTTTTTTAAATGAAATCTATTTCAATCCCACTGTGTAACACAACATGTTACAAAAGGTTCAGGGGGTGAAGGCTCTGTGAGTCTATATACAGTGGCTTGCCAAAGTATTCACCCCCCCCCCCCCCCCCCCCCGCTTGGCATAATACCTATTTTGTTGCCTTACAACCTGTAATTAAAATAGATTGTTGGGGGTTTGTATCATTTTATTTACACAACATGCCTACCAAATATATATTTTTTGTGAAACAAACAAAGAAATCTTTACCACAGATTCTCAATTGGATTGAGGTCTTGGCTTTCACTAGGCCATTCAAATATTGCCTCTTTAACATCTCGAGTGTTGCTTTAGCAGTATGCTTAAGGGTCATTGTCCTGCTGGAAGGTGAACCTCCGTCCCAGTCTCAAATCTCTGGAAGACTGAAACAGGTTTCCCTCAAGAATTCCCCTGCATTTTGTACCATCCATCATTCCTTCAATTCTGACCAGTTTCCTTAGTCCCTGCCGATGAAAAACATCCCCACAGCATGATGCCGCCTCCAACATGCTTCACTGTGGGGGTGGTGTTCTCGGGGTGATGAGAGGTGTTGGGTTTGCGCCAGACATAGCATTTTCCTTGATGGCCAAAAGCTACATTTTAGTCTCATTTGGCCAGAGTACCTTCTTCCGTATGTTTGGGGAGTCTCCCACATGCCTTTTGGGGAATACCAAACGTGTTTGCTTATGCAATGGATTTTTTCTGGAACTCTTCCGTAAAGCCCAGCTCTGTGGAGTGTATAGCTTAAAGTGGTCCTATGGACGTATACTCCAATCTCTGCTGTGGAGCTTTGCAGCTCCTTCAAGGTTATCTTTGGTCTCTTTGTTGCCTCTCTGATTAATGCCCTCCTCTCCTGGTCCGTGAGTTTTGATGGGCGGCCCTCTCTTGGCCGGTTTGTTGTGGTGCCATATTCTTTCCATTTTTTAATAATGGATATTATGGTGCTCTGTGGGATGTTCAAAGTTTCTGATATTTTTTTATAACCCAATCCTGATCTGTACTTCTCCAAAACTTTGTCCCTGACCTGTTTGGAGAGCTTATTGGTCTTCATAGTGCTGCTTGCTTGGTGGTGCCCCTTGCTTAGTGGTGTTGCAGACTCTGGGCCTTTCAGAACAGGTGTATATATACTGAGGTCATGTGACAGATCATGTGACACTTAGATTGCACACAGATGGACTTTACTTAACTAATTATGTGACTTCTGAAGGTAATTGGTTGCACCAGATCTTATTTAGGGGCTGCATAGCAAAGGGGGTGAATACATATACACACACCACTTTTCCGTTTTTTTTATTTTATATAATTTTTTGAAACCAGTCATTTTTTCACTTCACCAATTTGGACTATTTTCTGTCTGTCCATTACATGAAATCCAAATAAAAATAAATTTAAATCACAGGTTGTAATGCAACAAAATAGGAAAAATGTCAAGGTGGATGAATACTTTTGCAAGGCACTGTAAAACACTGCCATTATCAGAATCTTATTATCACAAACAGAACTTGAAGCTTGGAATTGCCATGTACCTTAATATACAATATTATCATGATACGATATGTATTGCGATTCTCGCAATTCTCACAATTCTATACGTATTGCAATTTGAAACTGCAATGTAATTGCGATTTGATGTTCCAAACATATTGCTCGCTGATGTCTGCTGTATGTCTGCTGTGTGTCTGCTGTATGTCTGCTGTATGTCTGCTGTATGTCTGCTGTATGTCTGCTGTATGTCTGCTGTATGTCTGCTGTATGTCTGCTGTATGTCTGCTGTATGTCTGCTGTATGTCTGCTGTGTGTCTGCTGTGTGTCTGCTGTATGTCTGCTGTATGTCTGCTGTATGTCTGCTGTATGTCTGCTGTATGTCTGCTGTATGTCTGCTGTATGTCTGCTGTATGTCTGCTGCGGAGAGAGAGGAGAGACATTGATCAGTCAGGGAAATAAAAGTGCTGAAAACATGTAGGATGAAATATACCAGAGTTTTGGCATCGGTACAGCTGACTAGCGCTAGCTAACGCTACCTACAGTAGCAAATATCTATAATCTATAATATCTATCAAATACAAATGAATTACTTAAAAATCATACAATGTGATTTTCTAGATTTTTGTTTTAGATTCCGTCTCTCACAGTTGAAGTGTACCTATGATAAAAATTGCAGACCTCTACATGCTTTGTAAGTAGGAAAACCTGCAAAATCGGCAGTGTATCAAATACTTGTTCTCCCCACTGTATTTAATATCATTCAAAAATAATATTGCAATATGTCATTGTTTTCATTTTTTCCCCCCAATGCAATCTGTTTCTAAGCCCTTCCTTCACCTGCCCATCTGATAATGGCCCATCAAAACTACACCTAAACACAAGATTAATTTATTTTTGGTTTATTTTTTAACTAGATCAGTCAGTGAAGAACAAATTCTTATTTACAATGATGGCCTACCCCCCCGGCCAAACCCTGACGACACCGGGCCAATTGTGCGCCGCCCTATGGGACTCCCAATCACGGCCGGTTGTGATATACAGCCTGGAAATGAACCAGGGTCTTTAGTGACACCTCTAGCACTGAGATGTAGTGCCTTGCACCACTTGCGAGCCCAGGATTGACAATAGTCTGATTGTAGGCTGATGGGACAAAACCAAATCGTTATTTTTCTGATAGCATATATGAAACGTGTTTATTAGACTCTTAGAATGTTGAAGTCAAAATGACGGGTCATTGGCTCAGAACGTGATGGCTCGAGGGCAGGCTTTTGTAGTGTTAACACACACACACACACACACATATGCACACGTACACACACTGTCTTAACAGCCCGGCTGTACTGAGAGGTAGCCTAGGCTGTAAATCACCATTAGAAATCTCCTTCATCCGTGTTCATGTAAATCCTTTATAAAGTATTGTAATGATATATTCATCACATCACTGGATCCGCTGCCGACTGTACGGTACCACAGACGCCCGAGGGGAGGAAGATACGTTTTTTCTTTTTTTAATTAAAATCTATTCAAGACTGTTCCCTACTAGTCTCTATGCACCCTGCCTGAGTAACTTGTGGTATTGTAGTCTTGATATGTCCCAGACACACTGACACAATAACAATGCACACAATAGCTAAGATATGGAAATTACAAATACTTAATAGGTGCTTGAGTCAGTTTGTCTGGCTTAATGGACCAATAGAACCGTCCCCAAAGTTCAAACCCCGACCCATCTGGCACTCCAGGTAGGGCTAAAGCAAAACACTCAAAATATTTCAAAGAATTCAGTTACTATTTGAACCCAGGTCAATCCAGTTTCATTACCCATAAACCTTTTTTAGTCAAGCTTCACCCTAATGAAGGTGAAAGATGATGGCTATTGAACGATATTCAGACCAGACAGCAGGCTGCTACGTCACACACTTGAACTGTTCTTTGGAAATACTGATTGTTTTCTTCTGAATTCAGCTTTGGGTTGATTAAATCAATAGACATTTGAGAACCTCATTTCAGTCAGAGTGCCTTCAAAAGAAACTGACGAATAAGGCCATGATTCAAAATAAGAAATAAAACAGTATTATTATTTAGCAGTAGAGGGAGAATAAAAAGCTAACCAATATCGTGGGATGAATCATAACTAACTGTTCTATTACAAATGATCTAAGCTGTGAAACATAATAAAATAGAAGACCACTTGACACCGTACTGTTGTGTAAGAGGGTGGGAAAGAGACGGAAGGAGAAAGAGAAAAGACAAGAGAATTCAATGTACTTAAAACCAGCTAGACCCTTTCATTGTACAGTCGTGGCCAAAAGTTTTGAAAATTTCCACAAAGTTTGTTGCTTCAGTGTCTTTAGATATTTTTGTCAGATGTTGCTATGGAATACTGAAGTAGAATTACACGCATTTCATAAGTGTTAAAGGCTTTTATTGACAATTACATGAAGTTAATGCAAAGAGTCAATATTTGCAGTGTTGACCCTTCTTTTTCAAGACCTCTGCAATCCGCCCTGGCATGCTGTCAATTAACTTCTGGGCCACATCCTGACTGATGGCAGCCCATTCTTGCATAATCAATGCTTGGAATTTGTCAGAATTTTGGGCGTTTTGTATGTCCACCCGCCTCTTCATCAGAAAAAATGACTTTACCCCAGTCCTCTGCAGTCCAATCCCTGTACCTTTTGTAGAATATCTGTCTGTCCCTGATGTTTTTCCTGGAGAGAAGTGGCTTCTTTGCTGCCCTTCTTGACACCAGGCCATCCTCCAAAGGTCTTCACCTTACTGTGCGTGCAAATGCACTCACACCTGCCTGCTGCCATTCCTGAGCAAGCTCTGTGCTGGTGGTGCCCCGATCCCGCAGCTGAATCAACTTTAGGAGACAGCCTTGGTGCTTGCTGGACTTTCTTGGGCGCCCTGAAGCCTTCTTCTCAACAATTGAACCGCTCTCTTTGAAGTTATCGATGATCCGATAAATGGTTGATTTAGGTGCAATCTTACTGGCAGCAATATCCTTGCCTGTGAAGCCCTTTTTGTGCAAAGCAATGATGACGGAACGTGTTTCCTTGCAGGTAACCATGGTTGACAGAGGAAGAAACAATGAGTCCTAGCACCACCGTCCTTTTGAAGCTTCCAGTTTGTTATTCGAACTCAATCAGCATGACAGAGTGATCTCCAGCCTTGTCCTCGTCAACACTCACACCTGTGTTAACGAGAGAATCACTGACATGATGTCACCTGGTCCTTTTGTGGCAGGGCTGAAATGCAGTGGAAATGTTTTTTGGAGATTCAGTTCATTTGCATGGCAAAGAGGGACTTTGCAATTCATTGCAATTCATCTGATCAATCTTCATAACATTCGGGAGTATATGCAAATTGCTATCATACAAACTGAGGCAGCAGACTTTGTGAAAATGAAAATGATTTGGTTATTACTGCATTGTCGGAATTAGAAGCACAAGCATTTCGCTACACTCGCATTAACATCTGCTAACCATGTGATTGTGACAAATAAAATTTGATTTGATTTGATTTGATTTATTTGTGATATTCTAAACTTTTTTGGCATGACTGTACTATCAAATCAACTATACCCTTTCATTGTACTTCAAAATCAGCTAAACCCTAAAGCAGAATGAAACCAATGTCACCGTCTAATTCCCTGTCTCATTCACTGGCAGGTTTTACATTTCTTAAAATAGTGAAATGTACAAAGATATTATATAACATATTGTGCATAGCAAGGAAGACATCCTAATAATATAAAGTACACGACCTTTGCAAAAGACTGGCAACATGACCTACCGGTGATTTACTACATATTACCTAGGGTATACAACAGTTCACACTTGAGCTTTGAGAGAATATCACTCTCCCAACTTCACACAAGAACAGCAGTTTGTCTGGGAAAGAGCCGGAACGAGGTGTCTCTCCCCCATCTCCTCCATTCAGTGTTCCCGGGAAATTAATTAGCAGCTGAGACAGACGAACTCTCACTCACTCACACTAGACTGAAAAGAGAACAGAGGTGTCCATCACACCCTACACGACTTTATTCTCCCTATGAAAACTAGGCCTCGTCCTCAACTACCATTATTTAAAATGGCTGTAATACCAAATTGAACCCAATTATTGGGTACACTGTAGCCTCGTTTTTTTTCTCAAAGTAGAATTTTATATAATTACTGTGTTATAAAAGCTTCCGAGTGGCCCAGCGTTCTAAGGCACTGCATCTCAGTGCAAGAGGCGTCACTGAAGTCCCTGGTTCGAATCCAGGCTGTATCACATCGGGCCGTGACTGGGAGTCCCGCAGGGCGTCACACAATTGGCCCGGGTTTGGCCGGACTAGGCCGCCATTGTAAGTAAGATTGTGTTCTTAACTGTCTTGACCAGTTAAATAAAGGTGAAATTAAAAGAAATTGAGACCGATTTGGTAACCCCTCTCTTTCCTGGGTATCCCATATATCTGGAGACTTGAAACTACCCACAAAATTATTGGAAAAGTCCACAATGCCCCACACAGGCTTAAAAATCCTTCTTTAACCTGTTTCTTCCTGGTCATCTACACTGTGACTAAAGGGGATTTAAGTGACAATCAATACGGGATCACAGCTTTCACCTGGTCACAGTCTATGTCATGGAAAGAGCAGGTGTTCTTAATGTTTTGTCCACTCAGTGTAGAATTTATAAATAGTCAAACCTCAAGCATTATCTCACCAATACACTTTTATGTGATGTCATAATGTTAATAATCACTTTAATGTTATCCTATAACTAGAGTTGTCACGATACAAACATTTTACTAATGATACAATAGCAGGCCATGTATCACAATACAAAGTAGTATCGCGATATCATGGAGGAAAGAATCTATGGCCTAATGTCCTGTTCTCCCCGTCGCCCGTCCTGTTAGCCCCGTCCTGTTAGCCCCGTCCTGTTAGCCCCGTCCTGTTAGCCCCGTCCTGTTAGCCCCGTCCTGTTAGCCCCGTCCTGTTAGTCCCGTCCTGTTCTCCCCGTCCTGTTAGCCCCGTCCTGTTAGCCCCGTCCTGTTAGCCCCGTCCTGTTAGCCCCGTCCTGTTAGCCCCGTCCTGTTAGCCCCGTCCTGTTAGCCCCGTCCTGTTCTCCCTGTTCTGTTAGCCCCGTCCTGTTAGCCCCGTCCTGTTCTCCCCGTCTCCCCGTCCTGTTAGCCCCGTCCTGTTAGCCCCGTCATGTTAGCCCCGTCCTGTTAGCCTCATTCCCCCATTCTGTTAGCCCCGTCCTGTTAGCCCCGTCCTGTTAGCCCCATTCTGTTAGCCCTGTCCTGTTAGCCCCGTCCTGTTAGCCCCGTCCTGTTAGCCCCGTCCTGTTAGCCCCGTCCTGTTAGCCCCGTCCTGTTAGCCTCATTCCCCCATTCTGTTAGCCCCGTCCTGTTAGCCCCGTCCTGTTAGCCCCGTCCTGTTAGCCCCGTCCTGTTAGCCTCATTCCCCCATTCTGTTAGCCCCGTCCTGTTAGCCCCGTCCTGTTAGCCCCGTCCTGTTAGCCCCGTCCTGTTAGTCCAGTCCTGTTAGCCCCGTCCTGTTAGCCCCGTCCTGTTAGCCCCGTCCTGTTAGCCTCATTCCCCCATTCTGTTAGCCCCGTCCTGTTAGCCCCGTCCTGTTAGCCCCGTCCTGTTAGCCTCATTCCCCCATTCTGTTAGCCCCGTCCTGTTAGCCCCGCCCTGTTAGCCCCGTCCTGTTAGCCCCGTCCTGTTAGCCTCATTCCCCCATTCTGTTAGCCCCGTCCTGTTAGCCCCGTCCTGTTAGCCCCGTCCTGTTAGCCCCGTCCTGTTAGCCTCATTCCCCCATTCTGATAGCCCCGTCCTGTTAGCCCCATTCTGTTCACCCCGTCCTGTTAGCCCCGTCCTGTTAGCCCCGTCCTGTTAGCCCCGTCCTGTTAGCCCCGTCCTGTTAGCCCCGTCCTGTTAGCCCCGTCCTGTTAGCCCCGTCCTGTTAGCCTCATTCCAATAATTCTGTTAGCCCCGTTCTGTTAGCCCCGTCCTGTTAGCCCCGTCCTGTTAGTCCCGTCCTGTTAGCCCCGTCCTGTTCTCCCCGTTCTGTTAGCCCCGTCCTGTTAGCCCCGTCCTGTTAGCCCCGTCCTGTTAGCCCCGTCCTGTTAGCCCCGTCCTGTTAGCCCCGTCCTGTTAGCCCCGTCCTGTTAGCCTCATTCCCCCATTCTGTTAGCCCCGTCCTGTTAGCCCCGTCCTGTTAGCCCCGTCCTGTTAGCCCCGTCCTGTTAGCCCCGTCCTGTTAACCCCGTCCTGTTAACCCCGTCCTGTTAACCCCGTCCTGTTAGCCCCGTCCTGTTAGCCCCGTCCTGTTAGCCCCGTCCTGTTAGCCTCATTCCCCCATTCTGTTAGCCCCGTCCTGTTAGCCCCGTCCTGTTAGCCCCGTCCTGTTAGCCCCGTCCTGTTAGCCCCGTCCTGTTAGCCCCGTCCTGTTTGCCCCGTCCTGTTTGCGCCGTCCTGTTTGCCCCGTCCTGTTTGCCCCGTCCTGTTTGCCCCGTCCTGTTTGCCCCGTCCTGTTTGCCCCGTCCTGTTTGCCCCGTCCTGTTAGCCCCGTCCTGTTTGCCCCGTCCTGTTAGCCCCGTCCTGTCAGCCCCGTCCTGTCTGCCCCGTCCTGTTTGCCCCGTCCTGTTAGTCCCGTCCTGTTAGCCCCGTCCTGTTAGCCCCGTCCTGTTAGCCCCGTCCTGTTAGCCCCGTCCTGTTTGCCCCGTCCTGTTTGCCCCGTCCTGTTAGCCTCATTCCCCCATTCTGTTAGCCCCGTCCTGTTAGCCCCGTCCTGTTAGCCCCGTCCTGTTAGCCCCGTCCTGTTTGCCCCGTCCTGTTTGCCCCGTCCTGTTTGCCCCGTCCTGTTTGCCCCGTCCTGTTAGCCCCGTCCTGTTAGCCCCGTCCTGTTAGCCCCGTCCTGTTAGCCCCGTCCTGTTAGCCCCGTCCTGTTTGCCCCGTCCTGTTTGCCCCGTCCTGTTTGCCCCGTCCTGTTTGCCCCGTCCTGTTTGCCCCGTCCTGTTTGCCCCGTCCTGTTTGCCCCGTCCTGTTTGCCCCGTCCTGTTTGCCCCGTCCTGTTAGCCCCGTCCTGTTTGCCCCGTCCTGTTAGCCCCGTCCTGTCAGCCCCGTCCTGTCTGCCCCGTCCTGTTTGCCCCGTCCTGTTAGTCCCGTCCTGTTAGCCCCGTCCTGTTAGCCCCGTCCTGTTAGCCCCGTCCTGTTAGCCCCGTCCTGTTTGCCCCGTCCTGTTTGCCCCGTCCTGTTAGCCTCATTCCCCCATTCTGTTAGCCCCGTCCTGTTAGCCCCGTCCTGTTAGCCCCGTCCTGTTAGCCCCGTCCTGTTAGCCCCGTCCTGTTAGCCCCGTCCTGTTTGCCCCGTCCTGTTTGCCCCGTCCTGTTAGTCCCGTCCTGTTCTCCCCGTCCTGTTAGCCCCGTCCTGTTAGCCCCGTCCTGTTTGCCCCGTCCTGTTAGCCCCGTCCTGTTAGTCCCGTCCTGTTCTCCCCGTCCTGTTAGCCCCGTCCTGTTAGCCCCGTCCTGTTAGCCCCGTCCTGTTAGCCCCGTCCTGTTAGCCCCGTCCTGTTCTCCCTGTTCTGTTAGCCCCGTCCTGTTAGCCCCGTCCTGTTCTCCCCGTCTCCCCGTCCTGTTAGCCCCGTCCTGTTAGCCCCGTCCTGTTAGCCCCGTCCTGTTAGCCTCATTCCCCCATTCTGTTAGCCCCGTTCTGTTAGCCCCGTCCTGTTAGCCCCGTTCTGTTAGCCCCGTCCTGTTAGCCCCGTCCTGTTAGCCCCGTCCTGTTAGCCCCGTCCTGTTAGCCCCGTCCTGTTAGCCCCGTCCTGTTAGCCCCGTCCTGTTAGCCTCATTCCCCCATTCTGTTAGCCCCGTCCTGTTAGCCCCGTCCTGTTAGCCCCGTCCTGTTAGCCCCGTCCTGTTAGCCTCATTCCCCCATTCTGTTAGCCCCGTCCTGTTAGCCCCGTCCTGTTAGCCCCGTCCTGTTAGCCCCGTCCTGTTAGCCCCGTCCTGTTAGTCCCGTCCTGTTAGCCCCGTCCTGTTAGCCCCGTCCTGTTAGCCCCGTCCTGTTAGCCTCATTCCCCCATTCTGTTAGCCCCGTCCTGTTAGCCCCGTCCTGTTAGCCCCGTCCTGTTAGCCTCATTCCCCCATTCTGTTAGCCCCGTCCTGTTAGCCCCGCCCTGTTAGCCCCGTCCTGTTAGCCCCGTCCTGTTAGCCTCATTCCCCCATTCTGTTAGCTCCGTCCTGTTAGCCCCGTCCTGTTAGCCCCGTCCTGTTAGCCCCGTCCTGTTAGCCCCGTCCTGTTAGCCCCGTCCTGTTAGCCCCGTCCTGTTAGCCTCATTCCCCCATTCTGATAGCCCCGTCCTGTTAGCCCCATTCTGTTCACCCCGTCCTGTTCGCCCCGTCCTGTTAGCCCCGTCCTGTTAGCCCCGTCCTGTTAGCCCCGTCCTGTTAGCCCCGTCCTGTTAGCCTCATTCCCCCATTCTGTTAGCCCCGTCCTGTTAGCCCCGTCCTGTTAGCCCCGTCCTGTTAGCCCCGTCCTGTTAGCCCCGTCCTGTTAGCCTCATTCCCCCATTCTGTTAGCCCCGTCCTGTTAGCCCCGTCCTGTTAGCCCCGTCCTGTTAGCCCCGTCCTGTTAGTCCCGTCCTGTTAGCCCCGTCCTGTTAGCCCCGTCCTGTTAGCCCCGTCCTGTTAGCCTCATTCCCCCATTCTGTTAGCCCCGTCCTGTTAGCCCCGTCCTGTTAGCCCCGTCCTGTTAGCCTCATTCCCCCATTCTGTTAGCCCCGTCCTGTTAGCCCCGCCCTGTTAGCCCCGTCCTGTTAGCCCCGTCCTGTTAGCCTCATTCCCCCATTCTGTTAGCCCCGTCCTGTTAGCCCCGTCCTGTTAGCCCCGTCCTGTTTGCCCCGTCCTGTTTGCCCCGTCCTGTTTGCCCCGTCCTGTTTGCCCCGTCCTGTTAGCCCCGTCCTGTTAGCCCCGTCCTGTTAGCCCCGTCCTGTTAGCCCCGTCCTGTTAGCCCCGTCCTGTTAGCCCCGTCCTGTTTGCCCCGTCCTGTTTGCCCCGTCCTGTTTGCCCCGTCCTGTTTGCCCCGTCCTGTTTGCCCCGTCCTGTTTGCCCCGTCCTGTTTGCCCCGTCCTGTTTGCCCCGTCCTGTTAGCCCCGTCCTGTTTGCCCCGTCCTGTTAGCCCCGTCCTGTCAGCCCCGTCCTGTCTGCCCCGTCCTGTTTGCCCCGTCCTGTTAGTCCCGTCCTGTTAGCCCCGTCCTGTTAGCCCCGTCCTGTTAGCCCCGTCCTGTTAGCCCCGTCCTGTTTGCCCCGTCCTGTTTGCCCCGTCCTGTTAGCCTCATTCCCCCATTCTGTTAGCCCCGTCCTGTTAGCCCCGTCCTGTTAGCCCCGTCCTGTTAGCCCCGTCCTGTTAGCCCCGTCCTGTTAGCCCCGTCCTGTTTGCCCCGTCCTGTTTGCCCCGTCCTGTTAGTCCCGTCCTGTTCTCCCCGTCCTGTTAGCCCCGTCCTGTTAGCCCCGTCCTGTTTGCCCCGTCCTGTTAGCCCCGTCCTGTTAGTCCCGTCCTGTTCTCCCCGTCCTGTTAGCCCCGTCCTGTTAGCCCCGTCCTGTTAGCCCCGTCCTGTTAGCCCCGTCCTGTTAGCCCCGTCCTGTTCTCCCTGTTCTGTTAGCCCCGTCCTGTTAGCCCCGTCCTGTTCTCCCCGTCTCCCCGTCCTGTTAGCCCCGTCCTGTTAGCCCCGTCCTGTTAGCCCCGTCCTGTTAGCCTCATTCCCCCATTCTGTTAGCCCCGTTCTGTTAGCCCCGTCCTGTTAGCCCCGTTCTGTTAGCCCCGTCCTGTTAGCCCCGTCCTGTTAGCCCCGTCCTGTTAGCCCCGTCCTGTTAGCCCCGTCCTGTTAGCCCCGTCCTGTTAGCCCCGTCCTGTTAGCCTCATTCCCCCATTCTGTTAGCCCCGTCCTGTTAGCCCCGTCCTGTTAGCCCCGTCCTGTTAGCCCCGTCCTGTTAGCCTCATTCCCCCATTCTGTTAGCCCCGTCCTGTTAGCCCCGTCCTGTTAGCCCCGTCCTGTTAGCCCCGTCCTGTTAGCCCCGTCCTGTTAGTCCCGTCCTGTTAGCCCCGTCCTGTTAGCCCCGTCCTGTTAGCCCCGTCCTGTTAGCCTCATTCCCCCATTCTGTTAGCCCCGTCCTGTTAGCCCCGTCCTGTTAGCCCCGTCCTGTTAGCCTCATTCCCCCATTCTGTTAGCCCCGTCCTGTTAGCCCCGCCCTGTTAGCCCCGTCCTGTTAGCCCCGTCCTGTTAGCCTCATTCCCCCATTCTGTTAGCTCCGTCCTGTTAGCCCCGTCCTGTTAGCCCCGTCCTGTTAGCCCCGTCCTGTTAGCCCCGTCCTGTTAGCCCCGTCCTGTTAGCCCCGTCCTGTTAGCCTCATTCCCCCATTCTGATAGCCCCGTCCTGTTAGCCCCATTCTGTTCACCCCGTCCTGTTCGCCCCGTCCTGTTAGCCCCGTCCTGTTAGCCCCGTCCTGTTAGCCCCGTCCTGTTAGCCCCGTCCTGTTAGCCTCATTCCCCCATTCTGTTAGCCCCGTCCTGTTAGCCCCGTCCTGTTAGCCCCGTCCTGTTAGCCCCGTCCTGTTAGCCCCGTCCTGTTAGCCTCATTCCCCCATTCTGTTAGCCCCGTCCTGTTAGCCCCGTCCTGTTAGCCCCGTCCTGTTAGCCCCGTCCTGTTAGTCCCGTCCTGTTAGCCCCGTCCTGTTAGCCCCGTCCTGTTAGCCCCGTCCTGTTAGCCTCATTCCCCCATTCTGTTAGCCCCGTCCTGTTAGCCCCGTCCTGTTAGCCCCGTCCTGTTAGCCTCATTCCCCCATTCTGTTAGCCCCGTCCTGTTAGCCCCGCCCTGTTAGCCCCGTCCTGTTAGCCCCGTCCTGTTAGCCTCATTCCCCCATTCTGTTAGCCCCGTCCTGTTAGCCCCGTCCTGTTAGCCCCGTCCTGTTAGCCCCGTCCTGTTAGCCCCGTCCTGTTAGCCTCATTCCCCCATTCTGATAGCCCCGTCCTGTTAGCCCCATTCTGTTCACCCCGTCCTGTTCGCCCCGTCCTGTTAGCCCCGTCCTGTTAGCCCCGTCCTGTTAGCCCCGTCCTGTTAGCCCCGTCCTGTTAGCCCCGTCCTGTTAGCCCCGTCCTGTTAGCCCCGTCCTGTTAGCCCCGTCCTGTTAGCCTCATTCCCCCATTCTGTTAGCCCCGTTCTGTTAGCCCCGTCCTGTTAGCCCCGTCCTGTTAGTCCCGTCCTGTTAGCCCCGTCCTGTTCTCCCCGTTCTGTTAGCCCCGTCCTGTTAGCCCCGTCCTGTTAGCCCCGTCCTGTTAGCCCCGTCCTGTTAGCCCCGTCCTGTTAGCCCCGTCCTGTTAGCCCCGTCCTGTTAGCCCCGTCCTGTTAGCCTCATTCCCCCATTCTGTTAGCCCCGTCCTGTTAGCCCCGTCCTGTTAGCCCCGTCCTGTTAGCCCCGTCCTGTTAGCCCCGTCCTGTTAGCCCCGTCCTGTTAACCCCGTCCTGTTAACCCCGTCCTGTTAGCCCCGTCCTGTTAGCCCCGTCCTGTTAGCCCCGTCCTGTTAGCCTCATTCCCCCATTCTGTTAGCCCCGTCCTGTTAGCCCCGTCCTGTTAGCCCCGTCCTGTTAGCCCCGTCCTGTTAGCCCCGTCCTGTTAGCCCCGTCCTGTTAGCCCCGTCCTGTTAGCCTCATTCCCCCATTCTGTTAGCCCCGTCCTGTTAGCCCCGTCCTGTTAGCCCCGTCCTGTTAGCCCCGTCCTGTTAGCCCCGTCCTGTTAGCCCCGTCCTGTTAGCCCCGTCCTGTTAGCCCCGTCCTGTTAACCCCGTCCTGTTAACCCCGTCCTGTTAACCCCGTCCTGTTAACCCCGTCCTGTTAGCCCCGTCCTGTTAGCCCCGTCCTGTTAGCCCCGTCCTGTTAGCCTCATTCCCCCATTCTGTTAGCCCCGTCCTGTTAACCCCGTCCTGTTAGCCCCGTCCTGTTAGCCCCGTCCTGTTAGCCCCGTCCTGTTAGCCCCGTCCTGTTAGCCCCGTCCTGTTAGCCCCGTCCTGTTAGCCCCGTCCTGTTAGCCCCGTCCTGTTTGCCCCGTCCTGTTTGCCCCGTCCTGTTTGCGCCGTCCTGTTTGCCCCGTCCTGTTTGCCCCGTCCTGTTTGCCCCGTCCTGTTTGCCCCGTCCTGTTTGCCCCGTCCTGTTTGCCCCGTCCTGTTTGCCCCGTCCTGTTAGCCCCGTCCTGTTTGCCCCGTCCTGTCAGCCCCGTCCTGTCAGCCCCGTCCTGTCTGCCCCGTCCTGTTTGCCCCGTCCTGTTAGTCCCGTCCTGTTAGCCCCGTCCTGTTAGCCCCGTCCTGTTAGCCCCGTCCTGTTAGCCCCGTCCTGTTTGCCCCGTCCTGTTTGCCCCGTCCTGTTAGCCTCATTCCCCCATTCTGTTAGCCCCGTCCTGTTAGCCCCGTCCTGTTAGCCCCGTCCTGTTAGCCCCGTCCTGTTAGCCCCGTCCTGTTTGCCCCGTCCTGTTTGCCCCGTCCTGTTTGCCCCGTCCTGTTTGCCCCGTCCTGTTTGCCCCGTCCTGTTAGCCCCGTCCTGTTAGCCCCGTCCTGTTAGCCCCGTCCTGTTAGCCCCGTCCTGTTAGCCCCGTCCTGTTAGCCCCGTCCTGTTAGCCCCGTCCTGTTAGCCCCGTCCTGTTAGCCCCGTCCTGTTTGCCCCGTCCTGTTTGCCCCGTCCTGTTTGCCCCGTCCTGTTTGCCCCGTCCTGTTTGCCCCGTCCTGTTAGCCCCGTCCTGTTAGCCCCGTCCTGTTAGCCCCGTCCTGTTTGCCCCGTCCTGTTTGCCCCGTCCTGTTAGCCCCGTCCTGTTAGCCCCGTCCTGTTCTCCCCGTCTCCCCGTCCTGTTAGCCCCGTCCTGTTAGCCCCGTCCTGTTAGCCCCGTCCTGTTAGCCCCGTCCTGTTAGCCTCATTCCCCCATTCTGTTAGCCCCGTCCTGTTCTCCCCGTCTCCCCGTCCTGTTAGCCCCGTCCTGTTAGCCCCGTCCTGTTAGCCCCGTCCTGTTTGCCCCGTCCTGTTTGCCCCGTCCTGTTAGCCTCATTCCCCCATTCTGTTAGCCCCGTCCTGTTAGCCCCGTCCTGTTAGCCCCGTCCTGTTAGCCCCGTCCTGTTAGCCCCGTCCTGTTCTCCCTGTTCTGTTAGCCCCGTCCTGTTAGCCCCGTCCTGTTCTCCCCGTCTCCCCGTCCTGTTAGCCCCGTCCTGTTAGCCCCGTCCTGTTAGCCCCGTCCTGTTAGCCCCGTCCTGTTAGCCTCATTCCCCCATTCTGTTAGCCCCGTTCTGTTAGCCCCGTCCTGTTAGCCCCGTTCTGTTAGCCCCGTCCTGTTAGCCCCGTCCTGTTAGCCCCGTCCTGTTAGCCCCGTCCTGTTAGCCCCGTCCTGTTAGCCCCGTCCTGTTAGCCTCATTCCCCCATTCTGTTAGCCCCGTCCTGTTAGCCCCGTCCTGTTAGCCCCGTCCTGTTAGCCCCGTCCTGTTAGCCTCATTCCCCCATTCTGTTAGCCCCGTCCTGTTAGCCCCGTCCTGTTAGCCCCGTCCTGTTAGCCCCGTCCTGTTAGCCCCGTCCTGTTAGCCCCGTCCTGTTAGCCCCGTCCTGTTAGCCCCGTCCTGTTAGCCCCGTCCTGTTAGTCCCGTCCTGTTAGCCCCGTCCTGTTAGCCCCGTCCTGTTAGCCCCGTCCTGTTAGCCTCATTCCCCCATTCTGTTAGCCCCGTCCTGTTAGCCCCGTCCTGTTAGCCCCGTCCTGTTAGCCTCATTCCCCCATTCTGTTAGCCCCGTCCTGTTAGCCCCGCCCTGTTAGCCCCGTCCTGTTAGCCCCGTCCTGTTAGCCTCATTCCCCCATTCTGTTAGCCCCGTCCTGTTAGCCCCGTCCTGTTAGCCCCGTCCTGTTAGCCCCGTCCTGTTAGCCCCGTCCTGTTAGCCCCGTCCTGTTAGCCCCGTCCTGTTAGCCTCATTCCCCCATTCTGATAGCCCCGTCCTGTTAGCCCCATTCTGTTCACCCCGTCCTGTTCGCCCCGTCCTGTTCGCCCCGTCCTGTTAGCCCCGTCCTGTTAGCCCCGTCCTGTTAGCCCCGTCCTGTTAGCCCCGTCCTGTTAGCCCCGTCCTGTTAGCCCCGTCCTGTTAGCCTCATTCCCCCATTCTGTTATCCCCGTTCTGTTAGCCCCGTCCTGTTAGCCCCGTCCTGTTAGTCCCGTCCTGTTAGCCCCGTCCTGTTAGCCCCGTCCTGTTCTCCCCGTCCTGTTAGCCCCGTCCTGTTAGCCCCGTCCTGTTAGCCCCGTCCTGTTAGCCCCGTCCTGTTAGCCCCGTCCTGTTAGCCCCGTCCTGTTAGCCCCGTCCTGTTAGCCCCGTCCTGTTAGCCCCGTCCTGTTAGCCTCATTCCCCCATTCTGTTAGCCTCGTCCTGTTAGCCCCGTCCTGTTAGCCCCGTCCTGTTAGCCCCGTCCTGTTAGCCCCGTCCTGTTAGCCCCGTCCTGTTAGCCCCGTCCTGTTAGCCCCGTCCTGTTAGCCCCGTCCTGTTAGCCCCGTCCTGTTAGCCCCGTCCTGTTAGCCCCGTCCTGTTAGCCCCGTCCTGTTAGCCCCGTCCTGTTAGCCCCGTCCTGTTAGCCCCGTCCTGTTAGCCCCGTCCTGTTAGCCCCGTCCTGTTAGCCCCGTCCTGTTAGCCCCGTCCTGTTTGCCCCGTCCTGTTTGCCCCGTCCTGTTTGCCCCGTCCTGTTTGCCCCGTCCTGTTAGCCCCGTCCTGTTTGCCCCGTCCTGTTTGCCCCGTCCTGTTTGCCCCGTCC
The DNA here is from genome assembly GCF_029448725.1 of Salvelinus fontinalis. Classification (NCBI taxonomy): domain Eukaryota; kingdom Metazoa; phylum Chordata; class Actinopteri; order Salmoniformes; family Salmonidae; genus Salvelinus; species Salvelinus fontinalis. The sequence continues at coordinate 70,920,267 of NC_074667.1, forward strand.
TGTTTGCCCCGTCCTGTTAGCCCCGTCCTGTTAGCCCCGTCCTGTTAGCCCCGTCCTGTTTGCCCCGTCCTGTTTGCCCCGTCCTGTTTGCCCCGTCCTGTTAGCCCGTCCTGTTAGCCCCGTCCTGTTTGCCCCGTCCTGTTTGCCCCGTCCTGTTTGCCCCGTCCTGTTTGCCCCGTCCTGTTTGCCCCGTCCTGTTTCCCCCGTCCTGTTTGCCCCGTCCTGTTTGCCCCGTCCTGTTTGCCCCGTCCTGTTTGCCCCGTCCTGTTTGCCCCGTCCTGTTTGCCCCGTCCTGTTAGCCCCGTCCTGTTAGCCCCGTCCTGTTTGCCCCGTCCTGTTAGCCCCGTCCTGTCAGCCCCGTCCTGTCTGCCCCGTCCTGTTTGCCCCGTCCTGTTAGTGCCGTCCTGTTAGCCCCGTCCTGTTAGCCCCGTCCTGTTAGCCCCGTCCTGTTAGCCCCGTCCTGTTAGCCCCGTCCTGTTTGCCCCGTCCTGTTAGCCTCATTCCCCCATTCTGTTAGCCCCGTCCTGTTAGCCCCGTCCTGTTAGCCCCGTCCTGTTTGCCCCGTCCTGTTTGCCCCGTCCTGTTTGCCCCGTCCTGTTAGCCCCGTCCTGTTTGCCCCGTCCTGTTTGCCCCGTCCTGTTTGCCCCGTCCTGTTAGCCCCGTCCTGTTAGCCCCGTCCTGTTTGCCCCGTCCTGTTTGCCCCGTCCTGTTAGCCCCGTCCTGTTAGCCCCGTCCTGTTTGCCCCGTCCTGTTTGCCCCGTCCTGTTTGCCCCGTCCTGTTAGCCCCGTCCTGTTTGCCCCGTCCTGTTAGCCCCGTCCTGTTAGCCCCGTCCTGTTAGCCCCATCTTCCGGATGCTTGTTCATGATTTCTACACATTCTGTGTATGTGCCATCCAACAACCTGTCACTGAAATCCACACTTCTACTCAATACAACACATTTAAATTTAACTTCACACTGTTCTTCACACAGACCTACCTGTGATTTGCCTGGAGGAATGGGAGGAAGGAATATACATGCATAATGATTTGCATGTCATTGTGTCAGTAAGGGGACACAATGACATATGAATGAACCTAGATGATTCCTACCTATATGAATCACACCTATATGAATCACACCTATATGAATCCTACCATTGATATAGTTCAGTCTTCCATTAAGGCCTATATGAATCACACCTATATGAATCACACCTATATGAATCACACCGATTTGAATCGCACCTATATGAATCCTACCTATATGAATCCTACATGTATGAATCAAACCTATATGAATCACACCTATATGAATCACACCTATATGAATCACACCTACATGAATCCTACCTATATGAATCCTACCTATATGAATACTACCTATATGAATCACAACTATATGAATCACACCTTTATGAATCACACCTATATGAATCCTACCATTGATATAGTTCAGTCTTCCATTAAGGCCTATATGAATCACACCTATATGAATCACACCCATATGAATCACACCTACATGAATCCTACCTATATGAATCACACCTATATGAATCACACCTATATAAATCACACCTATTTGAATCACACCTATATGAATCCTACCTATATGAATCCTACATATATGAATCAAACCTATATGAATCCTACCTATATGAATCCTACCTATATGAATCACAACTATATGAATCACACCTATATGAATCCTACCTATATGAATTACACCTACATGAATCACACCTATAATATAGAGAGACAAGACCTCTGGTAATATAGAGAGACAAGACCTCTGGTAATATAGAACTGTTTAGGATAGAGAGACAAGACCTCTGGTAATATAGATCTGTTTAGGATAGAGAGACAAGACCTCTGGTAATATAGAACTGTTTAGGATAGAGAGACAAGACCTCTGGTAATATAGAACTGTTTAGGATAGAGAGACAATACCTCTGGTATTATAGAGAGACAAGACCTCTGGTAATATAGAACTGTTTAGGATAGAGAGACAAGACCTCTGGTATTATAGAGAGACAAGACCTCTGGTAATATAGAGAGACAAGACCTCTGGTAACATAGAGAGACAAGACCTCTGGTAATATAGAGAGACAAGACCTCTGGTAATATATAACTGTTTAGGATAGAGAGACAAGACCTCTGGTAATATAGAGAGACAAGACCTCTGGCATTATAGAGAGACAAGACCTCTGGTATTATAGAGAGACAAGACCTCTGGTAATATAGAGAGACAAGACCTCTGGTAATATAGAGAGACAAGACCTCTGGTATTGTAGAGAGACAAGACCTCTGGTAATATAGAGAGACAAGACCTCTGGTAATATAGAGAGACAAGACCTCTGGTAATATAGAACTGTTTAGGATAGAGAGACAAGACCTCAGGTATTATAGAGAGACAAGACCTCTGGTAATATAGAGAGACAAGACCTTTGGTAATATAGAGAGATGAGACCTCTGGTAATATAGAACTGTTTAGGATAGAGAGACTAGACCTCTGGTATTATAGAGAGACAAGACCTCTGGTAATATAGAGAGACAAGACCTCTGGTGATATAGAACTGTTTAGGATAGAGAGACAAACCCTCTGGTATTATAGAGAAACAAGACCTCTGGTAATATAGAGAGACAAGACCTCTGGTAACATAGAGAGACAAGACCTCTGGTAATATAGAGAGACAAGACCTCTGGTGATATAGAACTGTTTAGGATAGAGAGACAAGACCTCTGGTAATATAGAGAGACAAGACCTCTGGTAATATAGAGAGACAAGACCTCTGGTAACATAGAGAGACAAGACCTCTGGTATTATAGAGAGACAAGACCTCTGGTATTATAGAGAGACAAGACCTCTGGTAATATAGAACTGTTTAGGATAGAGAGACAAGACCTCTGGTATTATAGAACTGTTTAGGATGGAGAGACAAGACCTCTGGTAATATAGAACTGTTTAGGATAGAGAGACAAGACCTCTGGTATTATAGAGAGACAAGACCTCTGGTATTATAGAGAGACAAGACCTCTGGTAATATAGAGAGACAAGACCTCTGGTAATATAGAGAGACAAGACCTCTGGTAATATAGAGAGACAAGACCTCTGGTAATATAGAACTGTTTAGGATAGAGAGACAAGACCTCCGGTATTGTAGAGAGACAAGACCTCTGGTAATATAGAGAGACAAGACCTCTGGTAATATAGAGAGACAAGACCTTTGGTAATATAGAGAGACAAGACCTCTGGTAATATAGAACTGTTTAGGATAGAGAGACAAGACCTCTGGTATTATAGAGAGACAAGACCTCTGGTAATATAGAGAGACAAGACCTCTGGTAATATAGAACTGTTTAGGATAGAGAGACAAGACCTCCGGTATTGTAGAGAGACAAGACCTCTGCTAATATGAGTCACATGGAACCCTTTAGGCTAGAGAGACAAGCCGTTCTCTTTGCAGTAAAGCTGCAAGCATGACTGTCACGAAACGGTGCTCCAGTTTCCCTCTCCGACACTCAGATGCTGCATGACAGTGAACTTGCAAAGTCTGCTTAGACTGGCTTGTGCCCACAGGCGATGCACGTTGCTTTAATATATTAAATATACAAATGTAACCACGGAAGACTCATCAGGGAGTGCATCCCCGCACGTCATCAAGGCTAAATTGTATATTTTTTAAACTGATGGAGGAATAGATGTGCATGAATAGTGGACGGAGAGAAGCAGGTTAGCGAGGGCTGGTAGTGGACGCTGAGAGAAGCAGGTGAATGAGAGCAGTTAGGGGATGCTGAGAGAAGCAGGTGAGTGAGGGTGGGTAGGGGATGCTGAGAGAAGCAGGTGAGCGAGGGTGGGTAGGGGATACTGAGAGAAGCAGGTGAGCGAGGGCTGGTAGGAGATGCTGAGAGAAGCAGGTGAGCGAGGGTGGGTATAGGATGCAGCTGTCTGATTACAGCTGCCACAAGTGATATGCACATTAAAGTGAAATTAATATTATTTGACCTGCGCATACAGGAGACTAGTGGCTGTTGCTTGAATTCGCCTGGATTTATAAACAAAACCTGACTTTATAAACATTTCATAACAGCCGCCAGCGGGTTCTTTAGACCGTTATTACGGTATCATAAAATGTCGGTATTATAAGTGTCATGACGTGCTGGTACTGTGATATGGTACCATGCAACACCACCGGTAACTACTAGATGTTTCTCAATTTGTCTGAGGAGCAGGTGTTAAATGCAACCTCCAGCCTCCAGCAGCAATACTCTAGTCGTATCTTGTCTGATACGTGGCTTCTGTTCTTTTATATCTCACTAACTGAAGTTTCTTGACACTGCCTCATATCCACAGTTCAGCTTTGGCTGTAATGAGTGCTATTGTGAGGGGGAGTGTGAAGACTCAGTACAAGGGTCCTTTTACAGATGGGAGGGAGGGAGGGATGGAGAGAGAGAGAGAAAGAGAGAGAGAGAGAGAGAGAGAGAGAGAGAGAGAGAGAGAGAGAGAGAGAGAGAGAGAGAGAGAGAGAGAGAGAGAGAGAGAGAAGGAGAGGGAAGGGTAGATAGAGAACAAGAGGGTGAGAGAGACAGAGAGGAGGAGGGGGTGAGAGAGAGAGAGGAGGAGAGAGGGGTGGGTGAGATAGAGAGAGAGAGAGAGGAGGAGAGAGAAAGAGAGGGAAGGGTAGAAAGAGAGGGAAGGGTAGATAGAGAACAAGAGGGTGAGAGAGAAAGGAGGGGGTGAGAGTGAGAAAAATATATAAAAAGAAGAGGGAATAATAACATCTTCATCTAGCCCCCTGCCTGCCTGCCTGCCTGCCCGCCCGCCCGCCCGCCCGCCCGCCCGCCCCTGGGTGACTGTCAATGTGAAGTGCCTCTGTCAGGAGATTTTGAACCTCTGTGTCTCCAATCTTCTCGTCTCTCTCCAGGTGAAAGGATAAGAGACACATTGACACGCCAAATCACCAGGCAGCCATCTTGTTTCAAGTCAGAGCTACATCACTCTGTAGACTGGGAGTGCTACAAAATCTGAACTTATTTAGATGGTCTCTTTGGAGAAAGGGGAGAGACGGAGGGACATACTGTGGGAGGAATAGAGAGAGAGAGGGAGGGGTGAATAAGGGGAAAGATAGATAGAGAGCAAGACAAGCCAGACAGACAGAGAAAGAAGCTTGCCATTTCTAAAAGGTTTGAAGAAGTGAGGAGAATGTCATCTGTTTTAAGTGAGCAAAATAATCCTTCATAGTGGACCATAATTTGTATGTTACGAATTTACAAAATGTAAAATATGCGACAAATTTGCTAAATGTAGTACATGTTACACATTTGCAAAACGTATGATATGTTAACGAATTCTAGCTAGGTGGCTAACGTTAGCTAGGCTAGGGGTTAGTGGAAGGGTTAGCCAACATGCTAAGTAGTGGAAAAGTAGCTAATTAGCTAAAATGCTAACGTTGTGAGATTTGAACTCGCAACCTTACGTCATAGGCCTACCCATCCACCCTGCTTTCGTTTTTTTGCGTCAAGTAACCATCTGTCTTATGTAACCATACCAAACGTAACACATCATGCTACTTTAAGTGTCCCGGATGTATGTTTACTATGTTACGTCGAGTCTATGAGACCAGGCTGGCCTCGGAGGCAGTGTAATCCAGTCTATGTATGACAATTTAAAATCCACTGAAGTTCAAAATGTGATTGTAGAGTACATCCTTGACAGCTTGTAAAAGGTTAAATGTCATGTTAAAATTACACACTTTGGCAACACTTTGACAGACAGAAAAAACGTTCCACCACTTCACACTAGAAACACTTACAGAGTACCTAACCCGGATCCGGGAGCACCCCCCACCCCCCCCACACTGATTAGCATCGCTAGCATAGCGTCACAATTAAATAGTAGCATCTAAATATCATTAAATCACAAGTCCAAGACACCCAATGAAAGACACAGATCTTGTGAATAAAACCACCATTTCAGATTTTTTAAATGTTTTACAGGGAAGACACAATATGTAAATCTATTAGCTAAACACGTTAGCAAATGACACCATTTTCTTACTCCAACAGTTTCTTACTCCATCAGGTGCTATCACCAATTCGGCTAAACTAAGATATTGATAGCCACTAACCAACAAACAAATTCATAAGATGACAGTCTGATAACATATTTATGGTATAGCATATTTTTTTTTTTTTTAAATGTGCATTTTTCAGGTATAAATCACAGTTCTACATTGCAGCTGCAATCTGATATAGTGCTGATGCAGCTAGAACAATTACAGAGACCAACGTTATATAACTAATTACTTGTCTTAAAACATTTCAGAAAAAATAATACACAGCGTACAGACATTGAAAGCCCAACATCTGGTGAATCCAAACAATATTTCAGATTTATTAAATGTTTTATAGCGAAAACAAAATGTAGCGCTAAATTAGCATAACCAGGCCAGCCAGAACCAGCTGGGCGCGCCCGACCAGTTCACATGCACGACAGATATATGAAATAACATCGTAAATTGGGTCTTATTCTTGCTGATCTTTCATCAGAATGTTGATCAAGGTGTCCTTAGTCCTGATGAGTCGTTCAATCCATTCACAATGGCAACTTCCCCTCTTCATTTAGCCTGGGTACTGGTCGACTGGCACGGTCCCTGTCCAAAGTTAAAAAACTCAAAGAACGGAACACGGCAAAACTCCCGAAAAAATTCTAATAATCTGATTAAACTATATTGAAAAAACATACATTACGATGATATGGTCACATGTATCAAACAAACTTCGAGACGGAGATAGTTTTCATCCGTAACGTCAGCATAACAAAAGACAATTGCACCTCTAAAACGCGCGTTTCAGAAAACCGGAAGTTGTCGGTCACGCTAAAGAAATAGGTCTTATTTCACGTCAGTACAAGATAAACAAAAAAATTCTCCTCTGACAACTTCCTGACACCCAGAGGAAGACGAATGAAGTGTGTTTCGGGTCATAGGTGGCATGACCATATATAGGCAGAGCGTTGAAGCGAGCATACACATCTTGCAATCTTCTTCTGGCTCAGGGAAAGTGCTGTGAAATGACCTGTGTTTCACTCAGAGACAAAATTGGAACGGTTTTAGAAACCATAGCTTGTTTTCTATCCAATGGTATATGGTTATATGCATATAGTAACAGCAATAATTGAATAAGAGGCAGGTTAATCTGTAGAGGCAATTATGCTAATGTGAAACAGCACCCCCTGTATTCTCAAGAAGTGAAAAGCACATGAGAAAATACAGACTGTTGTTCCCAAATTCACTCCATTCATTAAAATCCCAATTTAACCAACACCCGTGTATTTCTGTGACGACCTGGACCTACCGATTGGTTTTTAAGTAATGAAACCAAACCATTATCGATTTGAATGGAAAGTATTTGAATAAACATGAAAAGGTTGAATGTAAGAAGTAAACATCATTTTAAATAGGTTACATGTTATATTCAAACAGCATATAAAAGCTCTAAATAGGTCAGGAGCCAGACAGGGAGACTAAGAAGGAACAAAAATTAATTATTTAGGCTGTATTATTTCAATTATTTCAAGGCTAGAGCGTACAAAGAAATAGATTGTGAAGCATTTGCCAGTGTGCCACAATAGGCTGGTAGTCACGCCCTGACCTTAGTTCCTTGTTTATGTCTCTATTTTGGTTTGGTCAGGGTGGGCATTCTATGTTTTGTTCTATGTTTTGTATTTCTAGGTGTTTGGCCTGGTGTGGTTCTCAATCAGAGGCAGCTGTCTATCGTTGTCTCTGATTGAGAACCATACTTAGGTAGTCTCATTCCCACCTGTGCTTGGTGGGTAGTTGTTTTCTGTTGTGTGTCTATCACCAGCCAGAACTGTTTCGGTCGTTATTCTTTGTTATTTCAGTGTTCATTAAATAAATATGGACACGTACCACGCTGCACCTTGGTCCTCTCCTTCCAACAGCCGTTACACTGGTAAGGACGTTAAAGCAGTCCGCATTTAAACAACATTTCCTTTTATTAAATCATTTTAGTCTATAATTTGCAGATATAGGCTGTGACTTACTTAGAATTAAATACAATTTAAATGAAAAATGACTTATTAGTGTCTTTGAATTCATTTTTAGAAACAGGAGTTTGGTCAGCCTGGGACTTCAGGCTCATGTGATGGTGCCTGGAGAGCCGGTCGACAGCGGAGAATATCCTCTCCTCACTTACAGAGCCACTGGGGATGATACACATCCTTTTGGGCCACTCTTGTCAGGCTGGGCAGAGATGCTGCCTAGAAGACCAGCATCCCGGACTCGCCTCTTCACTGTTGACGTTGAGACTGGTGTTTTGCGGGTACTATTTAATGAAGCTGCCAGTTGAGGACTTGTGAGGTGTCTGTTTCTCAAACCAGACACTCTAATGTACTTGTCCTCTTGCTCAGTTGTGCACCCGGGCCTCCCAACTCCTGTTTCTACTCTGGTTAGAGCCAGTTCGCGCTGTTCTGTGAAGGGAGTAGTACACAGCATTGTACGAGATCTTCAGTTTCTTGGCAATTTCTTGCATGGAATAGCCTTAATTTCTCAGAACAAGAATAGACTGACAAGTTTCAGAAGAAAGGTCTTTGTTTCTGGCCATTTTGAGCCTGTAATCGAACCCACAAATGCTGATGCTCCAGATACTCAACTAGTCTAAAGAAGGCCAGTTTTATTGCTTCTTTAATCAGAACAACAGTTTTCAGCTGTGCTAACATAATTGGGTTTTCTAATGATCAATCAGCCTTTTAAAATGATCAACTGGATTAGCTAACACAACGTGCCTTTGGAACACAGGAGTGATGGTTGCTGATAATGGGCCTCTGTACGCCTATGTAGATATTCCATTAAAAATCTGCTGTTTCCAGCTACAATAGTCATTTACAACATTAACAATGTCTACACTGTATTTCTGATCAATTTGATGTTTTTTTAATGGACATAAAATGTGATTTTCTTTCAAAAACTAGGACATTTCTAAGTGACCCCCAAAAACTTTCGAATGTTAGTGTAAATTAAGAAGCTCATCAGCATTTCCTCAGTAACTAATTAAGAATGATCAAATTAAGATCCTGCACCTGTTGGTCCAGTCCACAGCAGAGAACTGACTGGTGTTTAATGTCACTGTGCTAGAAAATAATGAGGATGTCTGCTGGACAGCTCTCTGGTCTCTCTCCATGAGTGCCGTGTGCTGCGTGCGTGTGCGTGTGCGTGTGCGTGTGCGTGTCTGGGTAGTGGTGGCATGAGAGACATAACAGTCAGCCTGCTCCCCTCCCAGTCTGGTCCTGACCAACACCCCAGCGTGTAATTAATAGTGAGAGGGTTTAATGTGAGAGGCCCTCTATCTGTTTCCTCACAAGCAGAAAGAGACCATTAACCATAAAAATACATCCTACTGAAATGAGAGGGTTTTACAGGACACATCCTACTGAAATGAGAGGGTTTTACACACATCCAACTGAAATGACAGGGTTTTATACACATCCAACTGAAATGAGAGAGTTTTATACACATCCAACTGAAATGAGAGGGTTTTACACACATCCTACTGAAATGAGAGGGTTTTGCACACATCCAACTGAAATGAGAGGGTTTTACACACATCCTACTGAAATGAGAGGGTTTTACACACATCCTACTGAAATGAGAGGGTTTTACACACATCCTACTGAAATGAGAGGGTTTTACACACATCCAACTGAAATGAGAGGGTTTTACACACATCCTACTGAAATGAGAGGGTTTTAAACACATCCAACTGAAATGAGAGGGTTTTACAGGACACATCCTACTGAAATGAGAGGGTTTTACACACATCCTACTGAAATGAGAGGGTTTTACACACATCCTACTGAAATGAGAGAGTTTTACACACATCCTACTGAAATGAGAGGGTTTTATACACATCCTACTGAAATGAGAGGGTTTTACACACATCCAACTGAAATGAGAGGGTTTTACACACATCCAACTGAAATGAGAGGGTTTTACACACATCCTACTGAAATGAGAGGGTTTTACACACATCCAACTGAAATGAGAGGGTTTTATACACATCCTACTGAAATGAGAGGGTTTTACACACATCCAACTGAAATGAGAGGGCTTTACACACATCCTACTGAAATGAGAGGGTTTTACACACATCCTACTGAAATGAGAGGGTTTTACACACATCCTACTGAAATGAGAGGGTTTTACAGGACACATCCAACTAAAATGAGAGGGTTTTACACACATCCAACTGAAATGAGAGGGTTTTACACACATCCAACTGAAATGAGAGGGTTTTACACACATCCAACTGAAATGAGAGGGTTTTACACACATCCAACTGAAATGAGAGGGTTTTATACACATCCAACTGAAATGAGAGGGTTTTACACACATCCAACTGAAATGAGAGGGTTTTACAGGACACATCCAACTGAAATGAGAGGGTTTTACAGGACACATCCTACTGAAATGAGAGGGTTTTATACACATCCTACTGAAATGAGAGGGTTTTACAGGACACATCCTACTGAAATGAGAGAGTTTTACACACATCCAACTGAAATGAGAGGGTTTTACACACATCCAACTGAAATGAGAGGGTTTTACACACATCCAACTGAAATGAGAGGGTTTTACACACATTCTACTGAAATGAGAGGGTTTTACACACATCCTACTGAAATGAGAGGGTTTTACACACATCCAACTGAAATGAGAGGGTTTTACACACATCCTACTGAAATGAGAGGGTTTTACACACATCCAACTGAAATGAGAGGGTTTTACACACATCCTACTGAAATGAGAGGGTTTTACACACATCCAACTGAAATGAGAGTGTTTTACACACATCCTACTGAAATGAGAGGGTTTTACACACATCCAACTGAAATGAGAGGGTTTTACACACATCCTACTGAAATGAGAGGGTTTTACACACATCCAACTGAAATGAGAGGGTTTTACACACATCCAACTGAAATGAGAGGGTTTTACACACATCCAACTGAAATGAGAGAGTTTTACACACATCCAACTGAAATGAGAGGGTTTTACAGGACACATCCAACTGAAATGAGAGGGTTTTACACACATCCTACTGAAATGAGAGGATTTTACACACATCCTACTGAAATGAGAGGGTTTTACAGGACACATCCAACTGAAATGAGAGGGTTTTACACACATCCTACTGAAATGAGAGGGTTTTACACACATCCAACTGAAATGAGAGGGTTTTACACACATCCAACTGAAATGAGAGGGTTTTACACACATCCAACTGAAATGAGAGGGTTTTACACACATCCAACTGAAATGAGAGAGTTTTACACACATCATACTGAAATGAGAGGGTTTTACAGGACACATCCAACTGAAATGAGAGAGTTTTACACACATCCTACTGAAATGAGAGGGTTTTACAGGACACATCCAACTGAAATGAGAGGGTTTTACACACATCCAACTGAAATGAGAGGGTTTTACACACATCCAACTGAAATGAGAGGGTTTTACACACATCCAACTGAAATGAGAGAGTTTTACACACATCATACTGAAATGAGAGGGTTTTACAGGACACATCCAACTGAAATGAGAGAGTTTTACACACATCCTACTGAAATGAGAGGGTTTTACAGGACACATCCAACTGAAATGAGAGGGTTTTACACACATCCAACTGAAATGAGAGGGTTTTACACACATCCTACTGAAATGAGAGGGTTTTACAGGACACATCCAACTGAAATGAGAGGGTTTTACACACATCCAACTGAAATTAGAGGGTTTTACACACATCCTACTGAAATGAGAGGGTTTTACACACATCCAACTGAAATGAGAGAGTTTTATACACATCCTACTGAAATGAGAGGGTTTTACACACATCCAACTGAAATGAGAGGGTTTTACACACATCCTACTGAAATGAGAGAGTTTTACACACATCCAACTGAAATGAGAGAGTTTTACACACATCCAACTGAAATGAGAGGGTTTTATACAAATCCTACTGAAATTAGAGGGTTTTACAGGACACATCCAACTGAAATGAGAGGGTTTTACACACTTCCTACTGAAATGAGAGGGTTTTACACACATCCTACTGAAATGAGAGGGTTTTCTACAAATCCTACTGAAATGAGAGGGTTTTAAAGGACACATCCAACTGAAATGAGAGGGTTTTACACACATCCAACTGAAATGAGAGGGTTTTACAGTACACATCCAACTGAAATGAGAGGGTTTTACACACATCCAACTGAAATGAGAGGGTTTTACACACATCCAACTGAAATGAGAGGGTTTTACACACATCCTACTGAAATGAGAGGGTTTTACACACATCCAACTGAAATGAGAGGGTTTTACACACATCCTACTAAAATGAGAGGGTTTTACACACATCCAACTGAAATGAGAGGGTTTTACACACATCCAACTGAAATGAGAGGGTTTTACAGGACACATCCAACTGAAATGAGAGGGTTTTACACACATCCAACTGAAATGAGAGGGTTTTACACACATCCAACTGAAATGAGATGGTTTTACACACATCCAACTGAAATGAGAGGGTTTTACAGGACACATCCTACTGAAATGAGAGGGTTTTACACACATCCTACTGAAATGAGAGGGTTTTACACACATCCAACTGAAATGAGAGAGTTTTACACACATCCTACTGAAATGAGAGGGTTTTACAGGACACATCCAACTGAAATGAGAGGGTTTTA